>NC_052506.1:49756825-49786539 GCF_014356525.2 Nilaparvata lugens | reverse complement strand
AAAAGGGATATCGATAAGCTTCTTTCAGTAGTTTCATGTCAGTGAAACCATCGCGAAAAAATACAGTTGGGAAATCTCTAATATCTTAGGCCTAGTGTATTTTATTTATATTGCTGTATTTACAATGTTTGTGGGATTAAGAATGTCGAAAATAATTATTATTGATGAATTCATTTTGGAAGAAATGTTAGCGATATTCACTTCATTGAATTTGGGTAATGAAGAAAGTTCATCAAATTACTGGCCTCAAAACTTAGCGATAGTAATTGAATGACCTGAATATCAGTGGAATTAAATTTTAGTAGGAGGTACAAAACCGACAAAAGATTTAAAATGTGAATCGAATGCAAGTAATTATGAGATGAAATTTCGTTTCGATCAATAAGATATTGATTAAATGATTGTATTTCAACAGCCAGTATTTCAAATACAGTGGATTATAATGTGTATAAATATATTTGAAGTAATTATGAGGTGAAATTTCGTTTCGATCAATGAGATATGATTAAAATGGTTGTATTTCAACATCCAGTATTTGAAATACAGTGGATTATATGTATATACTGTACATAGTACTACTTTCTTTTCCTCATTCTATAAATTATATGATTCTGCTTGTAACTCACAAGTATTATTCAATAAAATGTACATCATAATAACAAATATTTGTATCTTAGAATGCAGCATATAGTGGAGCATATTTCTGTGATTACTTCTATATAATCTCTTTCAAGTTTTTTATATTATATATAAATATTTTTTTTTTTTAATATAGTTTTAGAACTTTAATTAGTAAATGGTAGATAATAGCAAGTGAAATGAAAGGTTCCTAGTAACGCAACCTGAAAGCTCAATCTCCAAAAAATTACTAATAAACTTTTGAAATATACCATGATATTGTAATGCAGTAATATATATGAATTAGCATATTTTGTGGGAGATTTCATCTTGAATACATACCTGTTATAGATTCAACTACAAATTCAAATCCCTGGCAATGTCTGAGTCAACATATGCACATTTTCAACTACTTTACAGTACTTAAATGTTTGGAAGTTGACTTCTATAATTGTTAATTTATTAGAATTACTATGGATGAGATCAGTAAGTTTATGTTGAAGAGTATTGGAGCAATGTATATGAAGCAGTGTGGGAAGAATCTGAGTATGAAATTCAAATGAGCTGTCGCCGGCTGCCAGAATCGAATGGTTTTCATTTCCACATAGTCCGCTCGATATTGTGGTGTTCCCGAGAATGCTGAGAGTTTTAAAACATTTATTGCATTTTGGAACTTCCTGTAAACTCAGAGAGACAGCCCCAACATCAATAATTCTTCTGATATTACAATGTCATCAACAGATGTCAGCTGGAGATTGGAGAACTCATTATCTTTGTGGAAGACGATTTATTCAAATATGAATCCAATACCATGAATGAAATTTTAATAAGATTATTTACATCAAATATGAAATCCAATACCATGAATGAAATTTTAATAGATTATTTACATCAAATATGAAATTCAATACCATGAATGAAATTTTAATAAGATTATTTACAATGTCAAAGCCATTTGAAAAAGTTATTAAAAAATGGTTACCGTATCGTACATTTATTTACTTACTGGATAAAGTACATATGATTTGGGTCATAAATTTTTTATAAATTTGGAAGAAAAATAGCACAAGGACTACCTTATTATTTCATCTTTCAATGTTATTACATTAGTGTCATTTGCAGATTAAATAAATAAAATAAATATGGGAAGTTTATGATTATGATCGAAATATAGAAGAATCAAACTGCAATTTGTTTTTCAAGTGAATATTTTTTAAAGGAAGAGATATATGTTGACAAGGATTGCTAGAACCATTGATAATACTTTAGTATCCCATTATAGTGTTTGATAGCATTGAAAGATGATTATATCTGTCTATCAAGTTTGTCGAGTAAATTCATAGCATCATCAACTCCTTTATCAAGTTTCCCAAGTAAGTTCATAGCATCATTAAATTCTTTATCAATCCTTACAATAAAAATTTTCCATTTGTCAGAAATTTTGAAACAATAGGAATCATCCGGTTTATAGCAATTGACTATGATCTGATCATGATATCAGATATTTTATCACACATCATTTAACAGAAGAGAAAAGAACATCATACAATAAAATCTCTATATATATATATATATATATATATATATATATATATAAGTCTATTACCGTACCGTCGACCGTGGTGACTTTGTCCCACCTCGCGGAAAAATATTCAAATCAGTTATCTCCGATCTCTGTTATCCGAAATCGATGTTCAACATTGATAGCCGTAGCCCTGATCATTATCGAGGTTCTAAAATCGATATCTTGTCCAATATCGATATATCAGTTGAATTATCGACATAAAACCATACTCCTTGCTTCATCTTGTGATTTCGTAGTCAGAGAACAACGCTTTGGCCTTTTTATTATATTTCAATTGATATATATATTATATATATATATATATATATATATTATATATATATATATATATAATATCAATGTAAAGGCTTTTCGACAATAAAATTTTATTTATTTATTTATCCATAATTGAACTGGTTAGGGTTCTGTTACTATTTAAATACAACGAGGTCACTTATATGATGCAAATACAATTCAAAATATGATAAATATCATGTATTCTACCTAAACAAAATATTCACCTTGCTTGAGAAGAATATGATCTTAATATTCATTTTTAGCCGATTCTGCAGCTGGAGTTAACATGCGTCGACGCTAAAAAAAATCTTTAGACAGCAGAAACTGAAATATTTTTTTCAAAAATAATTTGTGATTTTTTGAATTGTATTTCATTTTCCAACTCTTGAAAATGAATTTTTTCCATATATTTTTGCATTTCTCTTGATTTAAAAAAATATATATTTGTTAAAGTGGAGAAAAATATCAACTTTTTATAAAAATCACTCTTCAAACAATGCAGAATACGATAAAAAATATTGCAAGAGATTTCTTGCAACTCAAATATGTATTAATTGCAAGCGGAATAAAATCTCAACTCCCCAAAATTGGGACAAAGTCACCACGGTTTACGGATATATAAAGAGGTTTCATGAAGTTTAGGAGATGACTTATAACATTCTTGCGAGAAGGAATTAGGGTTGTAATGATTTCTGAAGCCTGGGTATCACTGAAAAAACTGAGTCACGTATCCAAGCCGCCGAAATGAGGTTCCTTCGAGCAGTCAAAGGTTACACTAAGTTGGATTACATAAGAAACGAAGTAATAAGAACCGAACTGAATGTAGAGTCTTTATTGCAAATATTGAAGAAGAGTAGGGAAGACTGGTCCAGCCATCTACTTCGTATGCCAGCAAATAGACTTCCAATGCTTGGCCCTACAAACCCGATGGGAGAAGAGGCGTCGGACGACCGATGAAGAAATGGATGCCGGAACAGGCCAACAGAGCCTAATCCTTGAATGACGATGATTTCTGAGAACCTTTTACTCATGCTTCTACTAAATTTTCTTGTACACGATTGAGAGCAGTACAAAGCTCAAAAGGATTGACCATATGGAATGATTTTCATATGGAAAAACGAAACATGTTTTCAAGTTTACGTTCTCGGCAGAAGTCGAATAAATTATAACACTGTGTGGGTGTTTATCTCATGAGCAGAGGGAGCTCGTAAACGGTTTCAATTTTATTGCTTGGGAATGGCTTTCAAGTTTCTCTATTTGGCAAATGTTTATTTGGAAACTGGAAAACATCAACATGTAGGTACAGTAGAGGTTTTGAATGTTGAATGCGGCGAGAGCAGAGAAATTGAGATTGTATGGGTGAGAGGACAACTTGAACAATGCAGGTTCCAGGTCGCACAGAAGCCGGTTAGATTTTAATCGTGATTAAAAACGCCTTCTCTGATTGGTTCTAGTGAAATTAATCACGGATAAAATTTAGCCGGCTTTTGTGCAACTGGGTCCTTGACTTGAAACAATAACTTGCACGCAGCTCAACGGCAAAAGTTGAAAGCTGAACGGCAGTTTCAAATTTATTGATTGTCCGCCAGATGGCATTACAGTTCACACAAGTTGCACGCGACCGGCATTCAAATTAGCTGTCAACAACCGCCAAAGAACAAGGTACTTCTTGACAAACTAGACATAGGCCTATCACTCAATGCAAAAATCAAATCAAGCTGAAAATAGTATGATCAAGTTGAATAGAACAGACCAGATCAAACTGGATGAAAAGAATTGAAATAATTCAACCACAAATTCAAAATTTGAAAACTGTTAGTAAACGCTGGCTAAAGTTTACCAATTTGTCAATTTTTTGAAAATAGAAGTGTAAATAAAAGATAAAATAAGTGAACGTTTTGCATCTGTCACATCTTTGAATTTCCAAAAATCTACTGTTTTCATTTTTTTCCATGGCAGCATACAGTATATGTGGAATAGGTTCAATTTTGATGTGATACAGCTTTAGGAGTTTATTTAGAAATTGATATTGTAGCCAGAATTCTATGGGTGAGAGGACAACTTGAACAATGTGAATTTAGATTCTGTGATTTGTAATTTAGACAGTTTGAAGACTGTCCAAAGACAAAGGAGCCTACTAGTAGTGTTCAGCAGTAGTACCACACAAGAAACAATCTATATATTATGGCAATTTATTATTTGGTGGTACTACCCAGGTAGTGTTTGGCTAACAAACACTGATTAAAATTGTATGATTCCGATCTAAGTGGTTTCGTTCAAAGTATTCAGTCAAACTTTTCAATAAAGCTGAAGCCCCAAAAAGTACTATTTCTTCTGAGGGTGTAGCACACATGAGCTTTGGGCTTGTGGGTGGGTAATGAAAAGGTTTTTGACGAATATGAATGCAGCTTTAGGTGGGTTCTTAATATTATAACTCATTGCAGTAACGTTTATTTTTCCTAAAAATTCCAGTCATTAATATTTACAACATAAATAGTCACAGTATTTCTGTTAATAAATTATTCCAATTGTCTCTATAAAATTAATATTTTTATTATTTCCTACTTAGTCCTATTATTCACTATTGCTCTGATTTTAGATCCAATCTCTCAAAGTTGTAATTTAGCAATACATAGGCCTAGTCAACTACATCCTTTAACTTCCCAGAAGATTCTATTAGACTTAAATGAATGCTTTATAAAAATCGCGATACTAAATTAATGTTACATAAACACAAACTCAAAGATGTACTTTTGCAGAACATGATCAAACTATACCCTTTTTCTTATCAGAAGATTTCAGATTAAATTTATGATTTATGAAAAAAAATCACAACAATTTCTGAAAAGAGTTACATAAACACGTCGACGTAACAGTGCAGACTACCCAGCTGATTACGCTAAAATGGGAAACAAACGCCGCAAGGAGAGCACGACGAATTGTAATTGATGTCCAAGAGATCGAGGAGTAGATGGTTGAGAAGAGAAAGAGAGAGAGAAGAGAGAAATAGGCGGAAAATGTAAAACAGGGGCTAGACAAGGCGTGAAAGAGGAGACTCTCAGTCTCAGACTCAGCGTTGAGGATTGAATGCGCGCTTTCACCCGAGACGCCGGAAAATAAGGAACATAGACTCCTCTTGACACACGCGGCGTGGTGAGTCACTCACTTCACGCACAACTCTCTTCCTCACTTCTCAACTTCCAGCATTGGTCCAATGGAAAGCATTGATAGTATTTACAAGGAATGCTGACACGTTTTAGTGAATCTCGCTACAGTCAACAACAGATGCTCCTCTACTCGCCAACAACCAAAACCCTTTTAAGGAATGTTGAAGGAAGAGTGCTGAACACGCCGATAACCCCATTACTTTCACTTGGTGACTTTTTCCCAATAAACTGCACCACTTTCTTGCATTTGAGATGAGAGGCCAGGTACTCGATAATGCAATTAGGTGTACGAGGCGATAATGATCAATAGATCATCTAATGAGGGTTTCCAACCTGAAATCTGTAAATTTTAGAAAATTATCGAGAGGAATTTCAAATTGTAAAAAGATTTATCGAGAAAAGACAAGCAGCTTATCTGTAGTGAGATTCTCTTCAAAGGGTTCCTTATAAATAAAAACAACGCATCTCATTCCCATTTTGTTGTAAATCTCACTCTAGTTTTTATAAAAAGAAGATAATAAACGTTGAGTTTTTAGGCCTTAGAAATCTAAAAGAACACCCACAATACCATATAATTTGATAAATGCTGATATAATTTATAATTTGATAATTTGATCAATGCTTGTAATTTGATAAATTATTTATATACCAAATAATTTGATAAATGTACGAAAATTGATATAAAATTTATCCGGGTTCAATTCCTTAGTCTTTGGCTTTGATCTTTCAAAAGCTACTTACAACAACAACGAAGTAGTTCACTAACCTGGAGGCATTCCGTATTCGATACTCATTGGATGTATTAACTGTATAATATAATGCTGCAAGCTATAGACACTTTAATACAATAACATACAATATAGATACTTGTAAAATATAGAATATAGACACTTGAACAATAACGGAGTGAAATGGTGAAGACATAACCTTTTTTGGACTTGCTTATTAATTATTAAATTCGGGAGAAATAGCTTTGAGTCTACCTTGTTGTTTCTCTCTTGATTGGTTGAGTGATTCATTAATGTATAATTAATTATGAAAACTCATTCAGAAACATTATGTAAGAAAAAATAAAGTAATGAAAGGAGGAATGGATGAATGTAAAAACCATTCCTTGAAACCCGCCTTGAAAGTATTCTGCCTCCAAATAAGATTCAGCAGCTCCAATTACACAACCAGAAAATTAACAATACAGTATTAACAAGATCAATCTGTGGGTTCTAATAGTATACTCCCAAATGTGATCTGCGGCGCAACTGCAGGTAGCTGTTGCACAGGATATTATATTGTCTTTGCATAATTAACTTACAGTTGTATCCGAAGTAGTTCATGTCAAGCACTCACAAAGAGAGCAAGGAGAGATGGTGTGGGAGGAAGAGTGATTACTTCCTTTACGCTTCAAAAGATGGCAGACAATTACCAGACAGCCCATCCGACAATAAGGAGAACATAGATCGCTGACCCCACTCGGCTATTGTGAAGCATTACCACCTACCAATGTACTAATAGAACGCAAATCGTACCCACGTATGGGCAACGCAATACAATCTCTAAATCATACAACTATAAATCATGACTGGCGGATAATTCCAAGTACTTGGAGAAATCCCACTCAAAAGTAACGCTCCATATAACAAACAATTGCAATGCACATTACGGTACATGGCGTATCACATTGACAAAGTAACTTCAAAGACTTAATTCAACTTTAATAGAGTAATGAAAACACAAATTTAAATTGTCAACCACATTTTATTATTATGAATTATTATAATAATACAGAACCTGGTTTCGTGGCTTTACCAGCCACATCTTCAGCTGTTTGTTTACAACTACTGTCTACCCAAGAGAAAATGGTTAGACAGTAACTAATGGGTAGAAAATGGGTATCCAGCTATTTTCTCTTGGGTAGAAAGTAGTTATGAACAAAAAGCTGCAGATGTGGCTGGTAAAGCCACGAAACCAGGTTCTGTATATATTATAATAATATTTATAATAGTGAAAAGTGGTTTGACAATATTTAAATTTGTGTTTTCATTATAGAAAAGTACCACAGCATCACTCACAAGTCACAACACAACTGTAGTTTAATAGAGTAATTTTTACAGTAATTATTAGTAGAGGAGAGAAGATAACTACACCCATTGAACGGAGCTTCAATATGAAGTTACATTTTAGATTTATGTTATTTAAGGCAAAACTTTTATTAATAATACCAGACAACATTCAAAGTTTTATAGCTAAACTTCGGTCAGTGCTATCGGAAAAAGAAAATCTAAAACTAATCAGATTTAATATTCAATGAAACTTGACAGTGAAAAAAGTATAATTTGATGAAGAAACAATACGATACTACATATCTAGCAGATAAAATAGAATGTATTATCCTATTCTTATCCTCTTTGATTCTAGTGATTTTATGAAATAAATAAATAATAATTTCATTTCCATTAAAATGTGAACAAAAAACAAAATAATATTAATTACACTGACTGAATAGTTGAGTGATACAAAAGGCTGTACATAGCTAATGTCGTAAAAAAGAAAAAACAAAATATCACTTCTACACACACAAACATCTGAGAGGAAATAATTAGGTACTCCCGAGGCAAAGGCCTATATGGGAGTCCCAGCATAAAAAATAAACCAGAAACACACTTATAATTTGTATATGAACGAAAAGATGATAATAATAAACTGAGGTAAACTTATGTATTATTTACATTAAAATATTAAATTTTTGATTTAAATTGTTATTTTGTGGTAACGGTGCTTGGTCGGGCTACCACTTACTAATTTTGTGTTGTCAATATTATTCAGAATCAGTCCTTTACTTAGAATCTTAGATTATACACTATTGGAATCAACTGTAGATTTCGGAGTCTAAGAAAAATATTTTAACAAATTGATTTCTATCAGGATTCAAGTTAATTTGTTGAAGACTTCAACAACATCATTCGTTTCTAATAACCAGACTTTTAATTTAACCTTGAAGCTTACCATATTATTCAGCTGTTTCAATTCTAAGGGTAACATGTTATACACTCCTGGTGAGATAATATATAGGTAGTGTCTTCTATATATTTATTTATAGGGTCTGGGTGGTTTATTAGAATATAATTTATGATATTGAAGCAAAATTGAACTATTTAATTCATTTCATTTACTTTTTTCAAATTTTAACTGGAGGATTCTTGTGTGCTTCAAGGACAATAATGAGTGTCCCTAGAGCCTTCACAAATTATGAATTTTCAAATGGATTTTCCGATTATTCAAACGGGAAAATTATACACATCAGTATAGTATATCTAAAAGTTTCAAAGCCATGGGTTGAAATGCATTGGATGAGTGCTCAGTCTGTAAGTGAAGGTTGAAGCCCCTCTCCTACACCGACGCCCCCTAACAGCCTTTTAGCTTGTTACAGCAAACTCCCCTTCGACAGTGGAGTCACTTTCCATGACCCCGGTTAAGGCAACCCTCACCCGCACCCATTAGATTAGTTTGTTATCAGGCTAATGTGGTTTGTTTTGGAAGTGAAACTCACAACTTGAGAGCAGCAGCAGACAATGAGAATGCAATGCACTATGAATTCCACTTCAGACCAAACCAGACTGATAATGCTTACTTTGAATGCTCTACACAGAATGTCAGTATGTACTCAATATTGTAAAAATATGAGTCTCAGTATCATGCTCACTTTGATATACGATACATGATAAACTAACAAAGAATATTACTAGGAAGAATTTTTGTTGAATTATAACAAATAAGAATGAAATACCGTAATTTGGTAATTTTATTATATAAATACAGTAACATATGTATTTGAAGTAGAATTTATGATAGGCCTATATCACATTCTACGAAATATTAACTTGGTGTAATTACTCAGAGTCAGAGTGAGTGAATTTTTGGCCTTTTCAAGGGCTTCTGAAGTAGGCTTATCATGAATATTAGAGTCTTTAATTCAGTCGAAGAATGGAAGAACAGGAATTAATGGAATGTGAATCAATCAACTAATTGGCACTGATTTTTCATCTCTAGAAAATGAAAATATGTCATGTCAAGAGGCTTAATTTAAAATGTTAGCCTATATTTTTCTCACAATAAAAATCCTCTGTTTCAACTTTGTATTTGTAAATTAGCTTATTTATTGAGAGAATAAAATATTAGTCATGGGAAATCTTTATGCAACAGCTAGAGTGTAATTTTTAAAAAGACAAGCAAAATAATTGAAATGACATTGCTATTTTCCATCATAACCGTTACTTCTGGGTTGATTTCTCTACAATAAGACCATACATAAATGTTCTCCCAGATAAGGTAAGTCCATTAAATGTTCAAATAACCTTACTTGCCAATCCTTAAATGGTAAAGGTTATGAACTTCAATCACAGAATGAAAATGAAAGCCAAGCAAGTAACACTCCATGTTAGTGTTATGCGACCATGCGACCATGTCAGTGTTTCCTTTTAGAAGAAGTGAGATATCTTCAAAGTAGGAATCGGACGGAAATGATAGTTTATCAAATGTTTTGCATTGATGCAAAAATGACCGATAAATTGATCCATAATGAATCAATGAGCACAGACTATGAAGGAAAGTAAAATTCTGTCAGTTCCATAAATGGGAAATGCCATATAACTGATTGACGTGAATTATTTTTGAATAAGCACTGAAAAGGTGATAAGGAATTGCCAATTCTTGATAAAACATCACAAAGTAAAATTATGATATGCTTCAGTTAGAGGCGGTTTTGTAAGATTCTGGAGTAACCATTGCATGGAAAAAAATATGGTGACTAATACAAAAAATTGTTATCAGAGAAATAAGTGTATTTTTCTCTTATCGTGCTGCTTCACGGAAAAGACATAACAGTGAATTCAACAGTACTGAAACAATCAAAAACTTTGTTATCCAGTTCAAGAAGGTCAAAATGTAGAAGATAAGATAATCCAAATCGTTGCAGGGTCCAGGATATCACTTGATAACATTATTATTTCAAACAGTTTTTACGGTTCAAACTTAATCAAAATTTTTATATTTATTTAGGAATGGAAAGAAATATTGGGTGATCAACTTCACGCTACAGAATTTTCTGGCTTCCATATCACACTGCGGTGCTTGGAGAAAAAAGATTGGAGATTATTTTTGTTATTATTTATCTTTTAAATGTACCGGTACCTACAAGTTTGATTACAGGATCAAATAATCGGATATTGTACCTATCAGTGGGACTAAATTAATTTATTGTTCATTGATTAATCTCTCAATAATTATACTTCTCGTTAACTCCGCATAAGCCTTGAGCTTAAATGGGCATCACTTACAGCGAAAAAATATAGTCGAAGGAAATCTTCCAATACAAAAGCCTGAAATTTATTTTATTTGCACATTCAGAAAAAGTATTGATTTAAACAGTAACTCTAGAAACTTATACAAAGCTTCATTATGACATTCGTGAGTCGTATTAGTACTCTAGCTTAAATTGGTGGAATTTAGTTTCCATATTTTGTAGAAAACGTGATTATACAATAGATTTTTTTTTATAATTATCATAATAAAATAAGACATTATAAATAGTGACCCCCAGGATTGGATAACACGCTCAAGAATGTTGTATTGTAATCTTTGAAACCTACAACTTCTAATAAATTATAGAGTTGGTGAAAATTATGAAAACAGCAAAATATTCTATTACAAAAATAATTTGACAGTAGGTTTCATTGGGGATCCTATTTGAAATGAAAAATTACTCTGTCCCTTCCAAGAGAAAATGAATGGCGAAAACCGCATTGATAACTCAACCGGTATCAGTTTGTTGATGTGAAACTTGTAAATTATGTTGTATATTAACCAGCTGAAATCATGTGTCAGCGCATGAAGGTCTGTCTGTGTGATAGCCTCAGCTGATGTTATGAATGAATTGAAAAACTGTTGTAATTGAATGCAATGAATTCTTCAGCTGACTAAATGATAAATCACAACATTCTTTTTTCAAGCAATTTCAATGTTATTTGTTATATCCCGAAAAAGGACGAAGGAGTGAGTCAATCTTTTTGACCGAAGAACTTGACCTGTAAGAAGGTTCGAAGAATATGTTATCAAAATTTGAAGCTGATTGATCAATACTTTCTCAAGTAAACATACAAACATACGGACAACGACTTTGGCCTTCAGTAAGTAAAAAGTGAGAGTTCACTAATGCTCGTTCAATAAGTTCATATCATATTTTGCCAAATCAATGTTATGCCATCGATTTGGCATATGTTGCCATGTTGCGTATGATATGCATCGGAGTTGTCAATGCTATATTTATCTTGTGGAAATAACGGATTGTTATCCAGTATACAAGTGGTATTGATTTTTATCTACATAGGAATTCAAGTGTCTAATTATTTAAATTATTTGTCTAATTACATATTAATTAAGAAAAAACTGATCAATACAACTTGCACTCAAGAATAATATAAAAGAAAATTCATCTTTTAAAAATGTAAAGAAATTCAAATTTCGTCGCTAGAACTTCAGCATTCAGTATCCAACTATAAACCACGATCTAAAGAAATTTGGAATTGCAAAGGGTTAACGGTGATTATACTGTACCTACAGTATTTTGGATGAAATATCGTACATGCCAAGCATTGAATTCAATTGAAAATTGACTGCAATACTGCCTTCAATAGGAGGGTAATTCTCAAGAATAAGGTTTATCGTCCAAATTGACTATCCAGCTAGCATATTTTTGTACTCATATCATTCGATACCATGATTTAATGCAATTTTCAACAAATGTAAATGTGATTAATAAGTATAGAGTACATGTTGAAACTTATAATATACACACAAATTTATGAGTAATTGACAGCACTACTATCTGCAATAAAAGGAAAAATTTAATTTCAAAGATATCAGGATTATAATCCAAATTTTGTACTAAGCCATTTGCAACCATAGGTTGACTAAAACGCGATTTAACGCAATAATGCAATTGTAACGGTGATTATAAGGTTAAGTATTTTGATTGGGAGACAGAGGTATGGAATTCAATTAGCAATTGACAGCAAACTATCTGCAATGAGAGGCAAAGCAGACAGTGCGCAAAAAGCAAGCCAACAGACGCCGGCCGGTGAGTCAGTCAGCTGCAGTGACGTCACATCATATCCACTAACCATAGACAAGGTTATGCTGCAATAATCAGATTCAATTTGTACATGAATAATTTGAAAAAGTGAGGTTACTTACATTCATCGCGAACATCAGCCATTTCAATGCAGAGAGTATCTGAGAGAGCAGTGATCAGAAAGCACTTCTGCAACAGACAGAGAAAAGTATCAGAATGATGCCAGACCAAAGTAAGTGCACCTGCATTCAGTCAGACGCTGCGGAGGAAGGAGAGGGGTGGTGGCACAGTTGAAGGGTGGGAGGGTAGTTGGCAAGGGAGAGTCCAGCTGTTCTCCCCACCACCAACCAGCAGACAAGTCTGCCTTTCGGAGAGGATCAATGCAACATGTCTTCCCCTAGGCATCCTAACTAAATGTCCTTCCTCCCCCTCAACTTTGTTCATTCAATCACCGGTACAAACTAAATACATTCGACAACATTACAACAATGCCATGCGTGTGAATCTGAAAAAGGTGTTGCATTCAAGATTCAATCTAAGGAAGTAAACTTCAGAGACACACAGTAGTTCACTCAACCCAGGTCAAGGTTGACCCTGATATGGTTTAATGACATTCAAGGTCATTAGTACGGTACATATTGTGCAGTCTGCACAATCCTTGACATTTCCTTACAAATCTATGCTTTTCTTCATTTTCACCTGACAAACTACTATCTCAAGAAGTTCCATGATGGTTTGTTAATGTCTTTAAATTCATACCAAGAGTAAGCAAAATATGCAACGTGTTATCCCAAATATTATAAAATTTTATAGTGCTTGGAAAAATGATTTTATTATAATGATAAAAATTTAAATGATTGCAGTGATGAACATTGGGGCTTTTCCTCATACTATATAATAATTTACTGTTCTAAATTCTAAACCTATGATTCAGGTTGATAAAATAAATACTTAAAAGAGAACAATAAATTGATATCCTTAAATAATGTGAAATTTGGTGGTGGATAAAAAATTGGAAAAGAAAGTAGATGTAGTTTTAATAAGTTATCTTTTTAAATTGATCTCTACTACGGTAGTCAATGTAATATTAGTAATTTTATAAAAATTTGGTGATGTTAATTTCACAAAAAAGTATTTGATATTAAGAAAATGTTTATTTCAAGTATAAATGTCTATCATCCTAAGCTATTGTTAAGATTAGATAACTATGCAGTATATTCTCAAATTAATGAATGAAATTGAGACTATCGTAAATGAAAATCAATTCTCTGATATCATTATATCAGAATATGGATACATCAGTACCTACAGAATATGGATTTACTTTCCAAATTGAAAATCAAACTGTGAATTCTGTAATTTGGTGTGGAGGGGATCCGGATAATAGTTGTGAGGGAAATTGAGAAAATAGCTAGGAACACAGAAGTCCAAAAATATACATGAAAAGCTGGATGAAGAAAGTCTGCCCAAAACTACACAAGATGTAAGGCTACCAACAATTTAAATGGTGTTAGTAATTTGGAAATATTGATTTCTTGCTACAGCACTGTATTTTAGTTCTTATTTAGTAATTTACTCTGTTCCTGGTCAAACCAATGAATCTAAAATTGCCTACCAGAGAGCAGCGATGTCTGAATAAGCCGAGCAGCAAATCATGTCAACGACTCCCATAGACAACAACAGACTCAAATATTGATTTTCCTATCACGCAATGTGAGAAGTTTGCTAACTTTCTATTCTGATAGAGTTCAGCTACAATTTGTCACGAAATATTATTCTCACCAGCAACAATGGGGCTGCTGCTTTTTTAATAGCCAAAATGGATGAAAAGACAGGTTCAAATAAGACACGCAAATTTTTTCATGGAAAATTTTTCATCGCTTGTCGAACGTTCCACGAACAGGCAGGCAGGCACTACTTCTATGCTACACTGCAGTAAGATTCACTTCAAGCTGCCAGCATTGATTGAATGGGAAGCATTGATGTTAGGGAGAATATCAATGGACAAATCCATTATTTCTGTTGCGGAAGATGGATTTACAGGAAGTTAGTGACAGTTTTCTTTCACAAACATCTAGCTCTTTTGACTCAACCACTCAAAAGCAGGCCCCAGCAAGTTCAGTTAGAATATTAATAACGCCGAAAATACAGGGCCAAACCTTACCCACCTCAGAAAGTAGCAACCACCTAAGAAAATTTCAATCAATCTATTATTAAGGGATGAGGTCTCAGCTTTAAAGTGATAAGTTCATTGCACTACGGTGTCAACCTTCCTAATAAAAGCCAACTACGGTTTCTTTAGACACGGTTTTATTCAATGAACATTAATTACCTTTTCCAAATAAATTAATTCTTACACTACTATTAAGGTCACTCTAAATAGAGAAGCTCACGCCAAGAAGAGAACATGGAAATAAAGTTCTTGTAATGATAACACATAACAGAATGAATATTATACAGATAGAAAGAAGCTCTACATTGTTCAGTTTCTTTATTGCCTCTTGAAAAATACTGTATAATAATTCAAGAATGTTATAAGTTGTAGAAAATCTGATACAATCAGTTGGGCTGTGTTTAGTCTTGTGGAAAGGATTAATGAGGTTTGAAGGCCAGGGATCAATTGACCCTATCCTATGTGGCCTATCAAAGGCATTCGACATTGTGTCCCACGATATCTTGCTTAGGAAGTTGGTCGGATACGGCTTTCAGGGCAGAGCATGGGGTATGGTTGCTGATTGCCTCAGAGACAGACAGCAGGTTGTATACATCATGGGTGCTACCTCTGGTAGGGCATGTGTACTACATGAAGTTACCCCAGGGATCGGTGCTTGGACCATAGTTATTCTTAATAATGATTAATGACCTGCGCCTGAACATCTCCAGCCTGCTTTTTGCCGGCGACACCACCATCATGGGACAGGGCAAGGGGCCCCAGGCAGCCAAGCAGAAGGCCCATCACCTTTTTGAAGAGGACAAGAGTTGGTTCTGTGCAAAGAAGCAGAAGTTGAATGGGAGCAAAGCTCAGGAGATAATGTGTACTTTGGCCAGATCAGCAGATGTTAGTGCAGCTCCTGTTTCTTTGCTTGGGTTCAGCGTGGACACCAAATTGTCTTGGGAGCCTAAAATTGTTGGCGTCTGCAACGAGAGCTGTCATGAGTAATCTATTTACTTCTTAAAATGAGAAGACTTCTGAGTGTCCAACGACTGCTGATGCTGTTTAACGCGGTATTCAACTGTCACATCCAATATGAAGAATATTGGTGTGGGGACATTCGCCTCATGCAAAGGACATTCTCCTACTCCAAAGAAATCACTCCTCTGTGATGACGATTAGCAAGTTTGATGTTCATTGCCAGCCCATATTCCAACGGTTGGGCATTCATACTGTGTATGGACTGTACGTATTAGCATCACTACTTCATGTCAAAAAATACCTGTCTACGTTTTCAAGAAGAGAGGAAGTGCACACTCACAGCACTCGAGGGAGGATCAACTTGGATGTGCCACGCCATCGTTTCTCTAGGGTCAAGGATTTTTTTCCAGTGCTGGAAATCAGGATGTTCAACTGCCAGCAACACTCAGTGAGAGGGCGCGCACCTATTGCATTCAGGAACACCCTATCCATGTGACTCATTGGGAGGAGCTTCTCCTGTTTAGAAAAAAATTTTGATGACTGCTGGTCTGTGACGTGGCCATCCAAGTAAATTGAGTTGACACGAACTACACGGGGAACTTTGATTATTATACTGGATATTGGAAAAGTTGGCTGTATCCTTATTAATTTTTAAAAACCTAAATGAGGACAGACATTTAGATAATTTTTACAGCATTTCCTAAAACTATATCTACATTCTTTACCTGAGTGTTCTAGCTAGATAAGCGCTAACTACCTATATTTTCTGGTAGAATGTAAACACTAACTTATAATTCCTATGATGGAACAAGCTAATTCAATTATCGTAGTGAGACTAAGTTGGGGATAAACCAGTCAATTCCTTACGTATAACTATAATAATGGATAGAATTTACATAGGTTTTTCATACTATATAAATGCATTTCAAATAGATTTTAGTTCAACATTAATTAAATGAGGAACATTGTTATTTTCCAGTTGAAAGAAAACATCAATATACAAAATAATTTTTTTTTACTAATTATATTTCTAATTACCTACTCTTCATCCTCTTTAAAAAAAGCAGCGATATAATGTAGGCTATTATGTCATAGTGAAGTTTTTCATTGTGTCCTAAGAAAGGAATAAAGATAGACAATATCAAATTGTTGTTAGAACAGGGCACACATTAGTCTAACATCATATATATATTTACTTGATAATTTATTTTTTAGATATTCAATATTGCAATTCCATTTGACCTGGATATCTATAACTAGGCTATTCCTAAGTATTAATATGAATTTCCCAGCTCAATGTTTTTACATTGGCAATTTTTGATAGTTTAATTACCACAACTACTACTATGGATAGTTAGTGAATTTGAATTGAAGTCTGCATATTTATTCAAGAAAATAAATGTATTTTGGAAATGTTGAGAGAAATTTTGTTCTGTTCCAACCACTTTTCAATCACCATTGAAGTTTTTCAATCTCCAGTTACTGAAAAATTTAATACTATGTCGCTTTTTTTCTTATTACTTTAACATTAACTTTCCAAAACTATTCAGAAATGAAAAAGATTACAGTTGTAAAAAATTGTCTAGTGCTGAGGCAGTTAATAAAAAGAAGGAGCTGTTAGAGTTGGAGAATATATTCAGACAGTATAAATAAGAGTATGTGAAATTTCAACTTAAATCCAAAAGGAAAGCATTGAAAATTATTATGCAAAAAGATAAGCAAACATATTCTGACAAGAAAATTTTTGATGCAAAAAATAAGAATTGAGTAGCCTGGAAAATGATAAAAGCTGAGATAGGCAAACAACAAAATTGTAATCATTCAAATATAAGTATAATAAATAAGTAATGAAACGCATACAACTGATCCTATTAGAGTAAGCAATATATTTAATGACTTTTTTCTACAATTGTGCATAAAAATAGCTATTTATGTATTAAGAACTTAATGCACGACTTTATCGCTCGCGCCAAACAGTTATCACGCAACGCGAAGCGGAGCGTGATAATTTTGCAAGAGCTATAAAGAAGCATTACGCGCGAATTACATACATTTTTTCTACAACTGCCCAAACCTGTTAAATTACTTATATTGGCGGAGTTACAATTACCGACTTTTAGGTTAAGATCTGGCCTATTTTACACGCAGTTGTAGAAAAAAGAATTTACATACTCAATTCTCCTCGTAAAACAGCTTCTTTCTGAGGAGAATCTACTTTTTCGCTCGCTAACCATCCGCGCATGCGCAGTAAATTTTCTATACGCTCACAAATCATTCGCGCATGTGCAGAAGAGTTTATTTACGCTCGCCAATCAGCTGATGGTAAGCAGCTCGCCAAAAGGTCAGATCTTAACCTAAAAAGTCGGTAATTGTAACTCCGCCGATATAAGTAATTCAACAGGTTTGGGCAGTTGTAGAAAAAAATGTTGTATGTAATTCACGCATAATGCTTCTTTATGATTCTTTCATGCAATAGTCTCATCAATGCGAACTCTGTAGCTTTGCTGAGTCTTTTTATTATCTACCGTTTTTCGGGAATCTTTGTTGGGTCATGGTGAATAACAATTCAAATAATCTTATATGAGGAGAAGTTAGAGCTCGCTACAGGTTATTGTCATCTTTCATTATCAGTTTCCTTTTAAAGCATTCATTCTCGGTTTCCCTTTCAATCATTCTTCGTTTTTCTATTTCTCTAGTGCCGTGTGCATCTCCAACTAGGTACCAAGCTATCTTATCGAGTTTTAGTTACCGCTTCTGCTTTGTATTCTCCCATGTTTGCCATAGATAATTTGCAGCAACAGTTTACAGTACGGTACCTAGTCGTTTTGAAAGTATCGATTGATAATATTATTGAGACAACTAGTTTGTCGAGTAATCATTTACTTTATTCTTTATATATTGAGTTAATCTGGATTTTTCGCTCCTCTATTGGTGCTTTGCGTTTGGGTGATAATGCTCTTGCCCTTTTCGCAGTCTATGGTTCTTGTATTGAATGGTGATGAATGATGCAGTTTCTGTTAGCAGCCATTCAATTTCACAGATTAATTAAAGTGCGGAGTAGTGTGTAATCTTTTTGAGGCATAGCTTAAAGTTATTAAAAATTTGTATTAGGTTTATACTTTTTTTTCTTTTTCAACTTCAAATTTCTATTCTCTTTTTCTTGTTTAGGCTTTATATTTAATCTCATTAATTTTTTATTATTGTATCTTATGTCATTGAATTCGAATTTATCCATTTATTATCAGAATGTTAGAGGACTTCGTACTAAAACTTCAAGTCTGTATGCATCGTTATTATGCAGCAGCTATGATTTGATAATTTTGACTGAAACATGGTTACATGATGACATAAAAAGTTCTGAAATATTTGATGAACGATATGCTGTTTATCGAAGTGATAGGGGTAGTGGTGATGGTCTTCGGAGGGGAGGAGGAGTACTTGTCGCCGTTCAGAGATCGTTGCAATCTAAGCTCTTGTGAGTAGCTCACAATAAGTGACATTAATAATAATTATGATTCCGTCAGAATAAAAATAAGATCTAATTCCACTCACTTCTTCATTAATGCTGTCTATTTATCGCCAACAATTTCAACAAATGTCTTTCTCAATTATTGTTACCACCTTGAATCACTCAATGGCCTAATCAACGGTAATTTCTTGGTTATCGGAGACTTTAATCTACCTGAAATCTGCTCAAATGATTATGATCTTTTTGTGGGGACAATTAAGGCAAGAATGCTTCACAATTGTGTGTCATTCTATGATCTTGTTTCTCTAAATCCGGTAAAAGACGAACTTGGTAGGACTTTGGACCTGGTCCTTTGTAACTTTCCTGCCAAAGTCTTCCAAAGCGATGATCCCTTGCTTCCTGAAGACGGCCATCACCCGGCATTGTGTGTTGATGCTTCGTATTCTGTTCCGGAGGCAAATGAATCTCCGGGTGATCCATTTGAATCCCGGTATAATCATTCTAAATGGGATTACTTTCAACTTTATTGTAAGCTGCGAGACTGTTGTTGGGACTCTGTGTTTGGCTGTACTGATGTCGACTCTGCAGTGGACGAGTTCTATAGTCTACTCTACAAAATATTGGATGAGTGTATTCCAAGGATCGTATTGAAGAAAAAAAATAATAAATACCCTCCTTGGTTTACTCCTGATATAATTTCTGATTTGAGGATTAAGAATAGATGTGCACGAAAGAGAAGAGTGTCTCCTTATCATGATAACCTTTTCAAAAGTTTACGAACATCCTTGAAGGCTAGTCTCATAAAAACTATGTGACATCGATTCAGTCAGGCTTAGATGGAAGTATGAAAAACTTTTGGTATTATGTAAATTCCAAAAGAAAAACGTCATTTGTGGAGTCAACGATGTTGCTGAATGGGGAGTCCTACTGCAGTTCTGCGGTTGTAGATGGGTTCACGAAATATTTTGAGTCAGTGTATGAGGTTGATACACACGCCGCCCCTGATATGCATGAGAATGAGCTGGAGATGTCTGGGAGCTTGGGATTAGGTATTGGTATTGATTCTGTCTCCTCTGACGAGATCCTGTCTGCTATTAAAAGCCTTAGATCTAGCTGTTCCGAGGGCCCTGACTTGATACCTACTTTTATTGTGAAGGGTTGTGCAGAGGTACTCCTTAGTCCATTGCAATTCATTTTCAATTTATCGATTAGGACTGGCCAATTCCCTTCTAAATGGAAGGTCGCTAGAATTACTCCTATCTTCAAGTCAGGTAAGAGAACTGATATAAGTAATTATAGGCCCATATCAATTTTAAATTGTTTTTCCAAAGTTTTTGAAAGAATTTTGCATGCAGTTATATACAGGCAGGTGAATGGAGTAATCGCGGACGAGCAACATGGATTTCTGTCAGGCCGTTCTACGGTGACTAATCTAATGGAGTTCAGCAATGAGGTATCCAGAGTTCTTGATGGTGGGGGGCGGGTTGATGTTGTTTATACAGATCTCTCAAAGGCATTCAATTCAATCAATCACAGAATATTAGTTAAAAAACTAAAGTCGATTGGTTTCTGTACAAGCCTGGCAAATCTTGTTGAGAGCTATTTGAATTCAAGAGTGCAATACATAATTTCAAGTCTAGAACTTTCAACTGTACATCTGGGGTGCCTCAGGGTTCTAACCTTGGACCACTTCTCTTCCTTCTCTTCATTAACGATCTCCCTGCTGTCTTTGATGGTTCATCCTGTCTGATGTATGCAGATGATGTGAAGCTGTACAAAGCGATTTTGAGCCCTGATGACTGCCTTAGCCTTCAAATGGATGTTGATAAACTAAGTGCATGATGTATGAATAATGGCCATTTACCCGGCAGGTAGCTTCACACAGATGCATCTATAGTATTGATGGTATACCGTTGGAGGAGGTAGAGTCTTTTAAGGACCTGGGTGTGATTTACAGCTCTGATTTTACATTCAATAAACATATAGACCTTTTGTTTAGTAGGGCCAATCAGCAGATGGGGTTTATCCTGAGAACATGTTCACCTTTCAATGATGTCTCACCCATAATATTTCTGTATAAATCTCTTGTCCGAAGTATTCTTGAGTATGCATCTGAAATTTGGAACCCTTATTGTAATGATCAAGTGCTACTTTTGGAGCGTTTACAAAATAAATTTTTAAGGTACATTTACTTCAGGAAATTCAATTTCAATTGTCCATTGACTTTCCCTCTGACACTCTGAGAAATATGTTTCAATTGAAATCATTAAAAACAAGACGAGATGTTAAGTCTTTAATTTTCCTCCATAGCTTATTAAATAATAAAATAGATTCCCCATATTTGCTTTCATATTTAAATATTTATATATCTACCATATCACGTCGCTCCACTTTCTCTTTTTTTGTGCCCCGGTCCAGAACTGTGAGTCACTATAATTCTCCGGTCAACAGAATTCAAAGACTTTTCAACTGTTTCTCTGGACAACTGGACATCTTCTGGTTCTCTCGTGAAAAATTTTATAGAATATCAAACAGTCTATTGTGAGATATCCTTGCTCAGTCGTGTTGTCAATTATTTGTTGCTGTATATAGGTGAGCTGTATCTATTGCACTATGTACTTGTACTTCTTACTCATTCTGTTGCTTCATTGGCAGGTACCAGTCCTCTGACATTCATTTGTTAGTTTTATCCATTCTTTGTAACATTTTTATTTTAATTTTAGAACCTTTTCATTTCTATATTCCGTTTTATAATTATTTTATTGTATACATCTGTTTTTTCCTTCTCTTGTATTTCTATAGTTTTTTTTCTTTTAACAATATTGCAATTGTAAGTTACTTTGTTCATTGTTTTTTTCATTGTATAATAATCTTGTATTGTTGTATTTGTGAAGGAGACACATTAGGGGTAACATGTTGTCTCCATAAATAAATAAATAAATTTATCGCTCTTGCAAAATTATCATGCTCCGCTTTGCGTTACGTGATAACTGTTTTGCACAAGCGATAAAGTCGCGCATTACGCTCTTAATACATAAATAGCTATTTTGCTACAGCAGTGGACAATTTTGTGATACCAAATATACCTGAAAATAATGATGGACCTGTATATTTCCCAAACATTCAAAATTGCCTGCCATCTCCGAAATTCAAATTTAAAACAATTTTAGAATCTGAGTTGCAGGAAATTGTTATGAATTTTGAAAATAAACTTTCGACTGGACTGGATGACATACCAACAGTAGTAAAACAGATTCTGCCAGCTATAATTAAGCCATTATTACATAATAATAAACTCCTCTCTAATTTCAGGTCAATTTCCTAACAATTTGAAGACAGCCAGAGTTATACCAATTTTTAAAAAAGGTAATTTGAAAGATCCTGCTGTTACAGGCCAGTGGCACTATTATCTGTGTTTTTGAAAATATATGAGCGTGTTGTATATATTCAGCTGATGGATTATCTAGAGACACATAATATACTAGATAAAGAACAGCATGGCTTCCGCTCTAAAAAATCTACTATCACTGCAGGAGTGGATTTTATAAGTACTGTGATTGATGCTATTGACAAAGGGGAAAAGGTTATCGGTGCCTTTTTAGACTTAAGTCGTGCATTTGACAGTGTGGGTCACGATTCTCTGTTGGAAAAATTAGAGTCTATGGGAGTGCATGGTAAGGAGCTGAATTCGTCAAATAGAGCATTTAGAAGAGTCTCAAAGATATAAATATAAAAATAACTATTGCTCCGACCTAAGAAGCTTGAAGTATGGAGTTCCCCAAGGATCCATCTTAGGTCCTTTACTATTCCTGTGTTATGTTACAGGTATGCCTAGGATGGTCCAAGATAGAGCGTCTGCCTGTCTTTATGCAGATGATGCAAATATAATATTCTCTGGTAGATCAGTTCAGAATGTAGAAATCTCATCTGCTATTGGAATAGCCTCTATTAATAATTATCTGAATTTCTATAATCTCATTTTGAACTCGAGTAAAACAATAGTTATCCCATTTATGACAAAGCAGAGTAGGAACCAAAATCTATATCCTAGGGTGGCATTGAATAATGAAATTTTAGCAACAAAAGAAAGTACAAAGTTTCTGGGATTATTAGTGGACTGTAATCTCACATGGGATAGTCATGTTTGCCATGTTATGAAAGAGATTTCCCCTGGTCTTTATGCTCTAAGGCAGATGTCCAATGTTTGTAGTGTCCAGATATTGAAATCGGTATACCATGCAGTAATTCATGCACATTTGGCATATGGACTTTGTATCTATGGCAGTACAACCAAAAAAAATCAGACAAGATACTCAAGCAGCAAAAGAGAACTATCAGAATATATATATATATATATATATATATATATATATATATATATATGGTGTGTGGGTGTGTGTAAAGAATTAACCGGTACATCCGTTTGTTTTGACTTACTTGAGTCTGACGTTTCGTCGCCATCGCAGACGACATCTTCTGAGGTGGCGTCGAAATCCACACTGAGTCCTAGGTATTCTTTCTCTGGGTCGAAGAGCATACCTCCTACCCCCTCCCACCACTTGCTTGTGCTGGCGCTGTTGGGTGAGTGAAATTCCAGGAATGTTGTCTTGTTTTGGTGACAATGGTGCTGTAGCGGTTTCATTGTACCAGGTACTGGGCGTTTGGTATTCACAATTAACTTCATAGGGAGACACGTTGAGGCTGTCGTCTCTTTTATTTAGAGAGCCTTGCTTTTCGATTTCCAACGCCTCTCTCACAATCCTGACTTGAAAATCTCGAATGCTGGCTATTTGTTTGGAATTCACGAAATTTATTGTATGACCAGTATTTTCACATGGTTATATAGGCTGAGGTTGATTGTTGATTTTTTATGCTTAATTTATGTTCATCTATTCTAGCAGAGATTCTCCTATTCGTTTGGCCTACATATTGCTTGTCACAGTTCAGGCAGGGGATACTGTAGACTCCTTGGTTTTCTAGCTCCAGTCTGTTGATGGGTTTTTTTAAGATTTGGGAAATGAGTAGATGGGGTTTGAATAATGGTTTGATTTTGTGGGTTTTTAATACTCTTCCAATTCTGTCTGTGGTGCCCTTGATGTATGGGAGGAGTACTGTTTTTTAAAAAACAGGTTCAATAGCTATCTTGGTAATAGAAGACAGCTGGTTTCCATCGGACAAAAAATGAGTGGAGTCAGTGATATGGAATATGGTGTGGTGCCCTTGGGCCAGTTTTATTCCTTGTTAACATTAATAACATTGATAAGTTGAACATTGAAGGCGAGCTCTTCCTATTTGTGGATGATACTGCTGTTATATTCAGGGGTTCAAGCTGGAATGAAACATTTTTAAAAGCTGAAATGGGAATGAAGAAGCTGAAGGTGGTTTGATCAGAACATCCCCACTATGAATGTAGGTAAGACAAAATGTTTGCCCATTGCACTCAGACCTTGTAGTGAGCCTCCAGATAATCTAGTCTTGGAACTATACTCTTGTGATGATATCTATAGCACTGTTTGCAACTGTCAGATCATTGGCAGGGTGAAGAGCTATAACTATCTAGGAGTTATAATAGATTCCTGAGATATGATATCCTGATAACCTGAGATATGAGAATCGCATAATCAGTTTGCAGCGTACGCTTAGGAAAATGATTTACATTTTTCATAAGCTTCATCCTGAACAAACAGGAAATTAAAACAGTTTATTTTGCTTAAGTTATGTTCAGTCGATCTTGAGTTATGGTGTTATTGCATGGGGAGGAGCAGTTAGAACAGCACTGGAGCCTTTATATGTAATACAGAAGCTTATAATCAAGGCCGGCTTGAAACTGGAGAGACAATATCCCACCGAGGCACTCTTTGAATATTCTCAACTATTGACTCATTGACTGTCAGGCAGATATGTATGAAGAATGTACAGTACTTGTATTCAAGCACAAAAGCAGGGAATTTATGGTAGCCGAGGTAGCACATACCTACAATACAAGAAGCTCTGCAAATGTGGGGCTACAGGTCCCCAGAATTGTCAAATCAATAAATCGTACTAACCCATTCTACGTCTCTAACATTTTATTGAGGGAAGCACCATCCAGAGAAATAATAGAGCCCACGGTAGGTTTGCTTGCTTATGAAAGAATCATCGATGGTTGGCTGCGTGGAATTAGTGTCAATAACTCAGAGAATTTTCTCGAACCTTTATACAGGTAGTTTCCAATAATAATAGAATAAAAAAAATTAAGATAAAATAAAAAGCTCTAGTATGGAATCCTAAATAACTCACTAATTCCTTAACTAACCCACAGGCCTAAATAACCTCTAAATAATTTTCTTCTTCTCTTGTATTGCCGTTTGTTCTTTGCTCTTCTTTCTAAATCTGTAAAGGTTATAATATTCCTCTAAACTTCTATATTTTAGTCACAAAATATCTCAGTATAATGATATTCGTCTCACACACAGACTCATGTGGGACTATTTCCTTTGTAACACTCAAAATCGGCGATTTGCTATCAACTATTGAAACAAGAAAAAGCAATTTTGAATAAATTATAGGTATAAAATAAGCTGACATAAATATTACAAGACATATACATACTAACAGTAGATCCTAGCTTATGATGTTCTTTTTAGTAAATTAAACAATTTATTTTAACTTGACCTGCCTAATCTTAATTCATGTTAGCATTGAAACAACTTTTAAAAGCTAAAAGCTTTCTAAAGCTAAAGTAATTAGGTGATTTACTAGCTGTGTAGCTGGACCATTGAAATATTGCCAAAGCATTAACCAAATCAGAGTTCAAACACAAAATGCGTTATCGTGAATCAACTTTTAACCTAAGAACCTAACTAACTTGTAGCCTAAATAATTGTTAGGCTACCTATTGGTAGAATGTAGAGAAATAACGTTAAATCGTTTTTTTATTAATTTTAACAAATTTTTTAATGAACCCTTATTAAGAATGCAAGAACATTTAAGCCCAAAAACTAAATTATAGTGTAAAAATCAAACACTATTCAGAATCAAATAAGTTAAGCTTATCTGACAAACACGTTTGTAGATTCAGGTTTATTTTATCAATAATATCTTTGCATATAGACAATAAGATTTTAATTCATTATTAATATGACATCCTGAAATATAGTATAGAATCAATCAATTTTAGAATAAAAACGTTTCTCAGAATTATTACTTAGTCGTCTCAACAAGCATGCATGGAAACAAAAGATCATGAGTTCCCAAGTTGAAAAGAAACTCTGAATAAACAACCGTCTGTCTTATACGAAAGAATATATCCTATTACTAAATTATTATAGAATAATTATTTTAGATAGCTTACCAAAAAATATGAAGCTAATCAGAACAAACTCTTGCAATAGTTTTTTATTTTCAGTAAAAACTTTTTTAGAATGGTAGAACTACACCACACAATACACAACACATGCAATTCCTAGATTCGTAAACAAAACAATTTGCAACTGAAACCCGCCAAGATTCTCAGTTTTGAAGCACAGCGCATGTGCAGTAGCCCACTATTCATGAAAGTTGAATTTCTATTGGTCGCTTTTGAAACTTAGATTTTTATTGGCTTGTCAGCTGTGAGTTACCATGTTGGCGGGTAAGATAAATTACTTTCAAACACCACTATCTCGTAGTTTGTAAAGAGGAACATTAACAAAAGTGACAAAAGCTGTTACCGTACTGATTTATTGATTGATGAAATGTTTTCTTGAAATATTCCTGACCACTCTCATGTTTGATCAATTCCTATTCATGAATAAAATCAATTCAGTGGCGGATCCAAAGAGGGGCTAGGGCCCCCCACTGGGTAACCAATTTACACCAGATAAAATGGGTAGTTTGTTTTGTTTTAAATCAAAGGAGACCGATTGAACGGGATTGCACTCTTCACAAGGAAAGGGAAATCGATCTAGATAAAATCTTACATCATTTTAGTCAGTCAAAACCAACACGAATGTGTTTGTCAAATTGGGCCATCAAATAACTTATTCATAGCATTGTACTGTTGAAAAGGTTGTAACATTGAAGTTTCTTTTGAATAAGTTTTGTTACATTTTTACTGCCCTTTGAAATATTCAACTTATTTCTCTATTTTGAACTGTTACTCTTTTAATTCAGGATAAGAGTAAACCAGCTAAAACTTGCACAATACTTCTGCTTTAGAATTTTATGATAAGGAATAATAAGTAATGTATTATAGAAACTGTGTCATTCTACACTTAAATTTTAACAATTCCCCGGACCCCCGCTTTGCTGGGGGGTATTCCATACCCCCGGTGCTTTCACCCCCCCAAACGCCTAGCCTTTGGCCTATCCTGGATCCGCCACTACTAATCATTTCTAATCAAAAATAGCTTCAAGTAGCTTACTAGCATTTCATAACCTACCAACCTACCCACGGTACACTACTTATTCATTCTACCATTGAGACAATCATATTAGTAATCTAGCTTAAATTTATTGAATTTAGTCTCCATATTTTGTAGTATACGTGATTATGCAATAGAATTATTTTTATAGGTAATATTCTCATAATAATTTATTTTTTATTTAGCGTATGGCCCTAGGACACAAATCTTTATGTTATCTAACACAAGTCACATATAAACAATGAAGTCATCTTAGTCACAAGATTAAAAAAAAAGGTTAGACACAAATTTGAAAAAGAAAATTAAAGTTATAAACATATATTATCTAGTTGATTTAAATATGCCACTGCATCTGGTGTAGCTACCAGGAAGTCATCCAGCCTGCCCTCATAAGCTGTTCTTGTGCACTCTTCTAAATGACGTGTCTTATGGTTGGCACAGCGCCACACTCACAAAAATGTGTTGGAGCCTTTCCCCACTTGTGCAACGCATAGGCACATCTTCCATGCTGAGTTCGGATCCTGTTAAGAGCCGACCATAGTTTATCTCGTAATAAAATAAAACATTATTTTAACTTTAACTAGTGACCCCCTGGGTTGGAGAACACGCTCAAGACTGTTGTATTGTAAACTTTGAAAGCTACAACTTTTAATTACCGTATACAGAGTTGGTTGAAATTATGGAAACAGCTAAATATTTCTTTTACAACAATAATGGATACTATTTGAAATTAAAAATTACTCGGTCGCTTCAACATATTTGTCCCTATGAATTCAAATTCATTTTTTTTTAATGAGAAGGAGGTCATGTGATACATTATTTCGATGCAGAGTTCCAAGAGAAAAATGAATGGTGAAAGCCGCACTTATTATAAATCAGTTTGTTGATGTAAAAGTTGTGAATAATTATGTTGTATATTAACCAGCTGCTGAAATCATGATGTGTCAGCGCATTGAGGTCTGTCTGTGTGATAGCTTCCAAATAACCTCATCTGATGTTATGAATGGAAAAACTGTTGAAATTGCATGCAATGAATTCTTCAGCTGACTAAATGATAAATCATTTTTTTTCGTATGCACTTTCAATGTTATTTGTTATATCCAGAAAAAGGACGAAGTCCTTGAGTGAGTCAATTTTGTTGTCCAAAAAACTTGACCAGTAAAAAGGTTTGAAGGATACGTGTTCAATATTTGAAGTTGATTGATCAATTCTTTCTGAAGTTACTGACGGACAACGACTTTGGCCTCAGAAAGTCAAAAGTGAGAACTCGCTAACGCTCATTCAATAAAAACCAAACTCATGAGAAGTACTCACCGTACCTCACCAATTATCAACTTGATAAAGACTGATAGGCCAAGGCTACAATAATAAAAATAGAAAGTGTTTCATCCACAATTATTATAGCATGCAGAAAACGTCCAAAATTCATAGAAGATAGAATTAATCATTTTCAAGATTAACTATCATAATTTTTAGATCAACAAGAAGAGCATTATGGCTGAATTGTCATGATTTTGTAACCAGTCTGTATTTTATACAGTCGACAATGAATAGAGTAGGGTACACATTTTAAAGGTACATTTGGAAACGTATTTGATGATTGTAATTTTCAGAATTTGAGCTAACTTAAATACATCGGATTATCGAGTATTGAATATGAAGATAATAAAAAAGGCTTCTCTGTTTTATATTTGTTTTTTTATAATACAGGTATTATGGACGAATAGGCTTCATTATTCTTTCTCTTCTTAAAACCCAAATATTTCTGTTCTTTCTGACGTTCTTTACGTCTTCAGGGTGATTTCTTTAAACTCGTTGACTGTTGACTTGTATTGGTAGTACAGTTGGTAGCCATACCTCGTAGATTCGTCATAATATCATAAGAATATCTTTAGTTCTGTGATTTGTCTTTGAAATCCTGCTGTGATTCCTGATGAAACTCCATTAATTTCAGGTTTT
>NC_052506.1:49679554-49756725 GCF_014356525.2 Nilaparvata lugens | reverse complement strand
ATGGGCTAGAAGCAATACAGAAAAAATTCAAGCATTTGCTGATCATCTGGTAAACACATTTCAACCACACAATCATGATGAGCTAGAAATTGAAGAAGATTTTATTCAGGAGAGCGAAGAGTTAGACATGTTACACTGGATGAAGAAGTGAAAGAAATAAACAAATTAAATACAAAAAAAGCACCAGGATTTGATTCAATAACAGGAGTAGTATTGAAGAATTTACCAAGGAAAGCTATAGTGAAATTAACTAATATTATAAACGCCGCTTTTAGACTCAAATATGTTCCTTGCATGTGGAAGGTAGCTGAGGTGGTAATGATCCCAAAACCTGGAAAAGAGCCCCACAACATCTCATCATACCGGCCAATATCTTTGCTTCCAGTAATGTCAAAACTTTTTGAAAGAATATTGTTGAATAGGCTGACTCCGATTATTGAAAGGAAAAAATTGATACCAGATCATCAATTTGGCTTCAGGAAAAAAACATTCAACAATTGATCAGGTACACAGGATTGTAAATATAACAGAAAGGTCGTTGGAAGAGAAAAAAGTTTGTTCTGCAGCATTTCTGGATGTGAGTCAAGCTTTTGATAGAGTCTGGCATGAAGGACTAATCAATAAGTTGAAGAAAATACTTCCGAAGCAATTCACAGACATCTTAAATTTATATTTGTAAGCAAGATGTGTCTTCACCAATTATGTAAGGGGGGGGGGGGGGAAAGAACTATGATAAGAGAAGAGAACAGAAATACTAGAACTTTATTTAATTGGTATCTTTCGGTTTACATGGTTGAAAATGATAAATATTAATTTTTCTCTATTCCAAAAGGGTGAATATATATATATATATATATATATATATATAATATATATATATATTATATATATATATATATATATATATATATATTCAAACGCAATATTAAAATTGAATTTAATGGGGAAAACAACTCGCTGCTGCTTACGATGATTCAATCTTTGTGGTTATGAAAATTAAGAACAATGATCTTATCCAGTAGTCACCTACCTTTTGAGTATGGCTTCCCCCTTTGGCATCCACTGGTTTAATCGCGACTTTACAGTTATCATTTTAAAAGAAAAAAAATTAACTGAACCAATGACTAGGTTCAGAACCCGTCTCCCTTAACAATACAATTATTTTTAAACGGCCCGATCTGTGACTGTATTATAAAACGAAACGAAATCTAGCCTTCTTCACTGGATCAGCCGGACTTTACTCACAGTCCTAACGAACGAGCTCTGCCCCAAAAGCTAAATTTTGGGTATTAATATAAACTCCGTCAATGCCAAACATAAAAGCCATTTCAAGTACATATTTTTATCTGTCGCGCAGGCGGCACGTTTGTTATTAGAAACAAAAAGAAGCTACGTTAATATTGACAAATAAAATAAACAATCTTTCTGCCGATGACAAAGATTGTTCAAAGACAAAAATACTGTTCATTGAACTTTTAATTAAAAAAACTCTAAAATCCTGATCAATATGAGATAAATATATGATTCATATAATGTCCCATATGACCAGGTGACACATCACCCATCCCGCTGAAAGACTCGTCCCTGAGTCTGTAGTCAAGAGGGGAACAAAAATTAAAAAAAAAGTATTAAACATAATAATATACTTCGGAAACTGACGTGCGCTTGATTGACTCGATAATGCTACTTTTAGGGGTTCTGGAATAACGATAGGGTAAAGTAGTTCTCAATTATGTAGATAATCCTCTGATGTCCTCGTCGATGTAAGCTACTAGTAGACGTCCTTGTATGTGACGTCCTCTGCATTCCTCCGATGTGATGTGTGGTGTATGGAACTTGAGATGCGTCCGCTAATGTCCGACTTGACCATCATAGTTGATTCAGCTCCTTCAGGCCTCCAGCCACCATGTACTAAAGATATGATGACAATCGTAAGGTATCCATATTTCTGGTTGAAGTCGAGCCATCTCTCAACTGTCGAAGAAATCTCTCGCAGCTCAGCTCGCAAATAGTAGAATTGTATGCGTGTGTCCAACTATAATTGATACGGTAGTAGAATACTACTAATAGAGTCACTGGATATTAATTCATCCAGCTGCCATCCAATCGAGCCGCCAAAATAATGAAATCTCCCAGCATTGAAATCCATCTGTTATGGTTTCCACAGAACATGAAGTTTGTTCTTCATTATACTGAAGCTCTGAGTAGCGCCTGATGTCCTCTCCGTTGTTATTATGTAATAATCATAGTAGATTTTGTGGGAATTTGTAGTCCTAAAAATTTGAATATGAGACCCTACGGAGGATTCTCTTGTATGAAGTATTTATTAGTACTATAGGACAAAAAAAGTTGCTCATTAGTCCCTAGACTAGATAGCAATGTATCGTTGAATAAAAAAAATAAACAAAATATTATAAACCTACTACATTCTGAATTTCGTGAGAATCGTTAGAGCCGTTTTCGAGATCCGGTGACATACAAACATAATTATAAACATTTAAACAGAAATTGCTCGTTTAATAGTATAGGATAAAAAAATCGAATGCGTAACCTTGGAAAATAGCTGGAAAATTTATTGCTTCACAAACTTTTTAAATAATTGGTGAGTGACGATGAAACGATTAACCCTGATGTCGGAATTATAATTGGAGAATTGAGGGTTTCGATAGAAATCAATGGTACACCATTGATTAATTTATCAGTAATAACTTCAAATACCAACTTTTATTAAAATCTTGCAGGTAACTCGTGCTCCGCAAGGGTCCAAATAAAAACTTGACCAACTAAAATCTTGAAGAATTGAAAATAGGCCTATAACCATCCTCGGTAAATTAAATATTGAAAAAGATCGATCAATAATAAGTCTCAATAAGTAACTGAATATATGTGACTAAAGCTGCGTTTAGGTACATCAAAAGTTATAAACAAAATGTTTATTTTTCTGTCCTTATAGATTCTATTAGATTGAACGGAACTTGACAAACAAATATGTTCATCATGTGTATGATAAGTTACGTTCAATCTAATAGAATCTATAAGGACGGAGAAATAAACATTTTGCTAATAAATTTAGTGTAAACGCAGCTTTATCCTATACTATTAAACGAGCAATTTCTGTTTATATGTTTACATGTTTATATATCTGTATGTGACTGGATCTCAAAAAAATGGCTCAATCGAATCTCTCGAAATTTGGAACATAGTAGGTTTATGATATAAAAATTCGATTGCACTAGGTCTCATCCCTAGGAAAACTTGCTGAACGACATTTAAAGGATAATTCATCCTTGAAAAAACTGCTGAGATTTTCGTCGTTTTTGTGTATGAAAATGAGTGAGCGTCTGTGGAAAATCAAGATATCTCATCCCCGAAATTCACAAGCTGACGTAAAGCCAAACTGTAAAATATAAACACGACCTAAACGATGAAGAAACCTTGAGGGTTTGAAAGGTAAAATTAATTATAATTAATCAAAAATAATAATCATATTGAAAATAGAAACATATTTTCGTGATGTTTCCAAATTCATCAAATAGTTAAATTTCATTTTAATTCTTCAACACTAAGGCCGGTTACAGAGTTCGACCGACCGTCAGTGCGTACGTCAGTCGCGCTTGTCTTTTCCATAGATATTCCATGTATCCGTACAGAGCAGGACTGACGGCACGCGCATGTGCACGGTCAGGACCATGCATTTTATACAGCGTACGAATACCATCGGTCGAGTTCGTGCGCATCCGTTCCATCGGTCGACTGACGCGCTATTGAAACAAATAGAAGCTTTCAGAGCTGTACTGATCAGTAGCCTGATCGCAACATAACCAATGTGCTGACACCTCTGCCCGACAATCAGCTGATTGAATAGCATAATGAATGAATTCAATTAATAGTGTCATATTTGAATTCAGAGTTTTTCTATACATTTCTTTAATCATTTCTAAATTTTTAATTGAAAAAATCATATATTATTAATATTATCTACATTTATGATCCGTAGCTTACGTGACTGCAAGTATTCCCAATGGTGATACAATCTCGAAATAACTCATCAAAATTTCGGATGGAGATTCTGAGGTAGTTGAAAAATGTATCTTCACCCCAAGCAATGATGTATATAATGGTACTAAATTCCGTTTGAAATGCTCTTTGGGCGACCATCGGGTGAACTTGATATCTACGTCTTTTAATCTTTCGTTTACGAAGATAATAAGCTGCAATTAAACAATCTGTAAAGGCGTCCATTTTTTGAGTCAGAAAAACTGATGTATAGTCAGGATGGTGCATACGCACTGACGGTCGGTCGAGCTCTGAATGTGTAAAACTGATTCATCGATGCGTACGGTCAGGATGGTACATTTTTTAGCATATGCACACAGCTGCTGGTTGGCCTTTGCATGTGTGGTATTTTGTTTATAAAGTGATGAGACATAGTATTGGCAATGACCATTTTCAGTGTTCATAGTGTATGAATAACATTCCTTTTTTGGATAGTAGAATTAGAAGTAATTCTCAAGTGAAAACTTCATCATATAGTTGCGAATGCTGAGCTAAATTTTTACTCTAAAAAGTCCAAAATAGTAACTAGATGCTATTTGTATGTAGAATACTAGATGTATTAGAATAGTAAATTAACAAATATTGTAACAAACAGAGTTTATCATTCTATAAACTATATATATTATAATTTCCTCTCTCGTTATAGAATTTGTATGCTTTTGTACTCCAGAGCGAAGTTCGGTCCCCCGATATTAACTAAAATATGTGATAACTGTAACTAATGCATGTAACTGAGGAGTAACTGATATTTGAATAAGTAACTGGCCTTTCGGAGATGTTACCTTCTGCCAACCAAATTATTTGTTTAGTAACATTTTTTATGATAGATTTAATATTAATATTATAATAAATATTTCTACATTGCTATCAAAAATAACCAAACGGTTTCATTTACTCCAATCAATTATTAGTATCGGGGCACCGAGCTTCGCTCGTTATTCATTTATTGATAAACAATACACAATTCTTTAAAATGATTGGGGAAGGACTAACAGGCACAGCCCATAGCTGTTTCCTCCCCGAATTTTTATTCATACACTATAAATAGTTCAAAAAATATGTTATGTTCCATACTCTCAAATTCAGGACCAATTTTCAGTCGAAACATTTGAAAACAGAAAAGTTCTAATTTAGATTGTTTGCAAACCAAATTGAATAACAAAATAACACTCACTAATCACTTAAAACTGTAAAATAATGATTAACTTTGAAAATTATGATATATTCTAATTTAGAATGATATACCATGTCATGTCAACAAATATGATTATTTTGATTGAGTCGATTAAAATTTCTAAATAATATTTCTAGAGAGATAAGCTGATTGATTCAACAGCTGAAAATAATTCTGCCTCTCTCCCACACACGCATTTACTTTTCGCGTTTTTGGACTATTTATAGTGTATAAATTAAAATTCTGGGAAGAAACTGTTTTGGGCTGTGCCTCTTGGGCCCGCCGCAAAGTAGACCCACGCTAATCAACGAAAAGCAACCCACGCCGTGGGATGTTTTGTAAACCATTGCTAGGCTTCTCCACACATCTGTTTAATACATGCAATGAATAATTCACTTGTCAGCTGATTTATCATGAATAATTATATAGCAATGGTTCATAAAACATCCCACGGCGTGGGTCTACTTTGCGGCGGGCCCAAGTCCTTCCCCAATTTTGTTCTGTTTATCAATAAATGAATAACGAGCGAAGCTCGGTGCCCCGATATTTATGATGAAAACACTAATGTTTAGCTTGATTTAGCTTACTGTACAGCTAGTACTAGTAACTTTAGATGCTATTATTCATATTATTCCAATTATTCATTTTAATGGATTCCAGTTATATAGATAAATATCCAACACCAAAAAAAATAATTTACTAAAAATCAATTAATTCTAAACACCGAAGACAGCACAATTATTCGAAACAAAGCAATGTCTTTAACCTGAGGCCGCACTGCTGGATGGTTACACATAGAACAGTCATTTTATTTTTAGTTGGGGCGTTTAGAATAAAATTTATGGAGCAGCACACACTCTTGTCTACAGTACTATCTACCGACGGCTGTTGGATGACGCAATGATTATAACAGCTGATTTTTATTTCTGTGTGTGGCCAGCTCACAAATTTTCTCTCATAAAGCTGCGTACACATAAACGCGCCTCCAACCCGCACCGAGCACGCTCCGCCCTCTTACCACCCTCGTTCCTCCATCGAACCACAGTCGCTCCGCCCCCGCACCCATCATGAACGTTACGGAAGATGTTAGATCTTCTCGCGTTCTCCGGTCGAACCACTCTTGCTCCCCGGTCGATCATCAACCGCTCTGCCGGAGTGACGTTCGGTTGCGGAGCAGAGCGAAAGTCTGTACGCACCTTAAGGATTACAAATATCGGGTCACCGAGCTTCGCTCGTTATTTACTTATTGATAAACAGAACACAATAATTCTTTAAAATGATTGGAGAAGGACTAACAGGCACAGCCAAAAACAGTTTCTTCCCCGAATTTTGATTTATATACTATAAAATAATATTCCAAAAAGTAGTTTATGTTCCATAAACTTGAATTCAGGTTCAATTTTCAGTCCAAACATTTAAAAACAGAAAAGTTTTGAGTGTTTACAAACCAAAATAAATAACAAAATAACACTCTAATCACTTAAAACTGTAAAATAATAATTAACTTTGAAAATTATGATATACTCTTATTTAGAATGATATACCATGTCATGTCAACAAACCAGATTATTTTGATCAAATCGATTAAAATTTCTAGATTACTTCTAGTTCTCGTGAATAAGCTGATTGATTGCAAATAGTTGAACAGCTGAACATAATTCTGTCTCTCTTCCACACAGGCACTCACATCTCCTGTTATCGATAGACGACGAAATTATCATCTGTTTTTCTAAGGATGAATAATTATTATCCTTTTCATGTCCTTCAGCGAGTTTTCCCGGGGATGAGGCCTAGTGCAATCGAATTTTTATATCATAAACCTACTATGTTTCAAATTTCGTGAAAATCGTTAGAGCCGTTTTCGAGATCCGTTAGACATACATAACCAGATAACCATATACAGAAATTGCTCGGTTAATACTAGGAAGTAAACTTTGAAGGACCGTTGGAAGAGCCCTGAATTCGGATTATAAATTTGCTAGGCCATTAACCTGGTTCTGAACATAAAACAAAAAACTAAAAAAATCATCAAATTTGGTGCACACATAAAAAGTTATTGAATGTCAAAATTTGAGGCTCGATTTTTATTAATATTATAGATTATAGATGATGTAATTGTGTTGATGAATGCAGCTTACCTGAGTGAGATTGTGCGAGAGCGTGAAGAAGGTGTCGACCCAGGGCCCGATGCGGGGCTTGATGGCGGACACCTGCAGCTGCTGCAGGCCGTAGTCGACGATGGCGCCTAGGGCGGCGGTGACCACACTCAGCCCCCCCAGACAGCTATCCAGCTTGGCGCGCTCGTGCTCACTTGAGCAGGGCAGCTCGTGGCTGAGGCTGCGGCACAGCGTGGTCACACACTCAGAGCACACGTCAGCGTTGTTCAGGTAGATCTGCAAACACATTTCACTGTGGTGACGTGATGCCTCAGCTTAGAGAAGGTGATTTGGTGCTAGATATATTCAATAAAAATTGATAATATGTGTTTTGTATTTCCAATGAACTGAAACTAGATGACTGATCAGGTTTGAAGTTCAAAAATATGTGTGAAAATCGTTGAAGCTTTATGACCAGAAATTATTGAGATATTTAAAATTTAAATATGGTTTCTACGGTTTGGAGTTTCGCCACAAGCAAATAAAAAAGCCTAATTGCAACAAAATTATTATCAATGAATCTTATGTTTAGTGATGTGAGAACCGTATGCTTGATGTAGAACGATGATCAAATAACATTATTTTTAGTGATGATGATAATAATTGTTCAAATTAATTTGTATAGTACATTAAGCTTATCAAACTTGAACTTAAACTGAATCGAAACACAAGTTCTATTAAACCTGAAGTTCGAATCGAGCATGCATGGATAATCATCTTATTAACCCATCCACTCACTTTCCATGTACAGACAAAAAATTATGTGGGCACATCTATATAATAAGAGAGAGTAGGGTTGTGTTTGTTCGTGTGTTCGTTTGTTCGCATCAAAACATGTCAAATTGTGGATTGCATACCGGAAAAACGGGAATGATTTAGATCTCCTAATTTTGAACATAGATTCTAAAAATATCAATCTCGTGCACCTGGAAGCCCAAATTTCAATTTTCCTTCTAGATTTTTCAGAATTAATGTTCAAACTTCATTAATAGTACATACGATTTCATAAAAAATCACCAAATCATATGGTCGGAATTAAAAAATTTTATTATATTAAAGAACTGGATTATACACGTATACAGGTGTAAAGTACTATAGGAAAATTATGTTTGACGCATCATCAGTTCTGAACTACTGGACTGATTTACTTGAAATGCTGCTTATAAATTCTTAATCAACCGAGGATTCTTATAGGCCTATTTTAAATTCTTCTGGATTTCATTACGTCAAGTTTTAAAATAGACCCTTGCGAAGCACGGGTTACCTGCTAGTCAGCAATAAAAGCCATCGAGAAATTCATATCGAACACAGCTGTTCCTACTTGCGTGATTGCATCTTGTGTGCATCACAAACGAACAATAATTGTGCCATCCTTGTTAAATGCTTGGAAAATGAGAATTTAAACTAGGTAGTACAATAAAACATTAGATTATTCAAAAATTCATTTATGAATTAAACATTATTTAGGACTTGTTGCACAGCTGTCATTATATTTAATCAAATTTTGAAGATTCTAATTACTTATAGAGCTTAAATTTCATTACCACTGTGAAAAGCTTGTAACAAAGGAGAAGTAGTACAGTGAGTTCAACTGGACTAAGTTTAAATGTATTTATGAATTGAACATCATTCAGAGCTTCCTGCACAGATTTCATTGGGTTTTATCGAATTTTGAAAAATTTTATAATTTGAACTTGATTGACACATGTGGTAGACTTAAACAATAGAAAAGGAACTTCAACTGACTAAGTTGTAGTTGATTGAGTTGATGCTCACCAAAAATGTGTTTCTTGCTTGTTCGGAATCGGATGTTTGTAGTCTACCTTGGAGCATCACGTTGTAGGCTTGGGTGAGATCCAGGTAGCCGGACGGAAAACCGAGTTTCAATTGATTTCTAAGCGCTGAACACATCTCTGTTTCAAGTGCCCCACACGCATTGTTGATCACTGCACACACGCCGTCTATACTCCCACTTGTACCAGCTCTCCTGCCAAAATTAATCATTTTTAAATTAACTCTACACTAAATATTTTTAATTGCATATTCAAAATAAATATTTTTGATATTATCTTTTGAAGGAATGTACGATAGATTGCAAAGTTGATAAGATAAGTTGCATCTTTATTATATTAAAGCTTAATTTATTAATATACACTCACTACGCAGTCAAGAAAGTTGAAAGGTGTTTTTAATCTATCTGTGTCGTGTGTTTCCTTTTTAAATTAGTATCAATACAAATCTTCATGACAATAATTTCTATTTTTTAGCATTCGCCTGAATTTTGTAAGATATTAAAAAAAGGAAAAATCATTCTAAAAAATGTCTTCTCAGTTTCTCGGATTGAATTTTGAAATTGAAAGACTTTTACGGCCGTTTTTGAAAAGAGAATATATTTTCGCTGAAACTTATGAATGATACTTGAATATGTTCATGGCATTTTGTAAAGATCGAATTAAGTCTAGGAAACCTGTTTGAGCTTTTAAATTTCTGTTCCACAGATAGAACAAAAACCGGATACTTCTTGGACGGACTTACAATAAAGATTGGAGACAAAGTAACTTCACTTAGGCTCTAGTGTATTTAAGTTGGACATTTGACAAGTTGGACAAACAGTCTTCAGCTTGTTCATTTCAACCAATTTGTCATACAGTGGCATTTAAAAATTTTGATAATGTACTTATTGTATAAATGAATAAAGAATTAATAAAATAGTTCATTTTTAATATAGAAGTAGCTTCCACTCTAGCACACCTTTCTTTCACTTACTGGTAGTCACAACATGAACTACTTCTGACATGGGAAATAATAACGTGGTAGGTATCTAGTATTTGAAGTAATAAATGTTCTAAGAAATTGTGATATAACTTAAACAAACGATAATGTTAATAAACAAAAATTTTTTGCATATTATACGTTTGTCTAATATTAAGATTTCAGTTGCAACCCTATAGCTTGAAGTATGTTGAAGAACTAAGATGATAATAGTTTGGTTAGCTGTAGTGAGGTCCACGTTAGAATGGCAGAGGAGAAAGATAGGAGAATAACATTTGCCGATCCTCACTGTCTTGTCAATGCCTTCTTGACGGTAGCTGATACAGGATTAATATGCAATATTAATTGTTCATTCTCGTTTAAATTAATCAATTATATTTTATTAAGCAAGGAATCATATTTTTTAATAATTCCATAATGAATTTTCATAATTAAGATGAAAAATTCTGTTGATTAAATATATTGTTAAAATCCGATCTGGCAACAGAGCAAAGCGAGAGAGATAGCGCTATCCGCTTTGTTGAATGATTGACAAGGATAGCAATACCATTGCTAATCAAACACTGCCATTATAACGTGGACCTCACTATAGTATTATCATAGTTGATCAAAGCCAGTATCCTAACCTTATACATTTCCTCACAATGAAAAAAACATCATCAACCATGCTTGAAGTTTGAGATCCTTTGTCAATTGTATCGATTGAAACAGCCTTTATGACACTATTTTCCATGTAGTAACGTTCCAATAATAGATAATGACCGAGAAGCGTTTGCATTCTTCGACACAAATCACTGTTCTGTATAAGAGCTTCCATATCACTCAGATGCACGGCTCGGCTAGCGGTATCTTTTATGCCAATTTCTAAATCATTCTGTAGACACAAACATATGAAAATGTATGAGAAAAAAACAATCTAGTATATTTAAGGAGTCATCAACGCATTAAAGTGTAATTTTTAAAGTAATGAGAGGTAGATGAGTAGGTACTCTATTATACTGATAATTCCTTCGTACTTGGAGAGAAGTCAAATTTATTATTTTATGGAGTAAAATTATTATTCAGGCTTCATAACAAAAAAAACGTATTTTAAAAGGTATAATGGCCGGGACACACATATCCGCACCGAGCCCGAGCTCTGTGTGGGGACACATACTACCGCACCGCGTCAGCACCGTCACCAACAAACACGTTGCCTGAGCCGTGCCCGCTCCGTCACCGTCTAGTTCAGTTTACTTTTTGACGGAGACGGTGCGGCCTCGTGTAAAATGGAGAGTGAGTGAAAAACTGATTGAAGAGATACGGAATTTTCCAATTTTGTACGATCAAAGTTATGAGAAATATGGTTGAACGGAAAAACAAGTTAAACCAAAAGTAAAAGTATAACCAAATAATAAGTTAAGCCAAAGGTATAATAGACATAATATAAATAAATGATAAAATAAACAGCAAAAGTATAAAATAAGGAGTTTGACTGTGAAATAAGAATGACTGTGTCTTGAATTTTGAATTTAAAACTAATTACGTTTAGATACATAAGGCAGAAGATAACAATTTTATTGCTGATATATACTTACGATACATGACTGTTTGTCGTATTGTTATGCACCGAAATAATATATTCCAACACTATGATTCTCATCTTCTGTGTCTACAGAAATTGAAAGATATAAATTTGAATTGGATGTAACAAGCTTTAATAGTGTTATATTATTAACAATAGTTTAACACATTCATAAATCATACCACATTTTTAGCACTACAGAACTGAGACACTGCTGCCGCTCGGCTGTCGCACGGATATGTGTGTTCTCCTACCATCATCACCGTGTCGCGGACGTAGCTCGGCCGTACCTCGGCACGGGCTCGGTGCGGTTATGTGTGTCCCGAGCTTAACAAGTATTTCAAAACTGCTAAAAAAATTTAATTGCTTTCAACTTTCAATCGCTCAAAGTTTTCAACTGCAACGCTTCATTGTAATAGCAATTATATTACAATTCACTATTATTTAACATGTCCCTAACTTTTAAAAATGCTGTAAGCAACGGACGTGAATAAGTGTACTGGATCTTTCACGATCAAACGGCTTTTATTTTTCGAATTCTTGCAACTGCCTGAGTAAACTTATTTCTCCCCTGCAATACATTGAGGACAGTCGACAAGCAATATTTAAATTCTGTGAGAGATATCGATTTAATCTCGTAGTTTCAACAATCAACGATTTGAGAAAATTCTTACAGAAATGCGACGTTGGAGAAATCTCACATAAAGCTGATAACGTGAGTGCATAATTGATATTTCGCTGAGAAGAAGATCAATGTCTTTCGGATCAAGTCTGTTTGCATTCAATGCATTGGAACTGCTGGAATTTCCGAGTCTTTCAACTTCGTTGATCAATGCAATTTTTCTATCCATTGACCTCTGCTTGTTGAATTCGTTCAAGATTAATTTGCTTTGCTTATCACATTCTTGTTGGATGATTGAAGACACTTTGAGTAGACGTCCTGGGCCTGTGAAAACACATAACAAAAAATATATTCCCAATTTATTCATTCCTTTACCTTGCACTAACTATTCGTTACTAATTAGGACTAAATTTAATAAAGCATTAACTCGCATTATAGAAGAGAAAACGTAGTCGTTAGTCATAAACAGCTTCATTCCCTAAATTTGGTCGAATAAATTGTGGGAATTCAAGTTATGTGCAACAAACATGTGTCCACATCCACGATTATCCACTTACAAAAAGTTGCTAGGAATTCAATTTCTAATTAAAAGTTTGGAAACGGTAAAACAAAATAAACTCTTCAATATTGAAAAAACCTGAAACATTATAGCATAAAATTTCGACCACTCCTTCTGTCCACTTTTAATATCCCACTTCAATCAATTATATTTATTTAAAAAAAGTGTGCACAAAAACCAATTCTATATCAAATTACTTACAGAAGTATCAAGTTTATGATGGTGTATGAGGTTCGATCCTTCTTTTAAGGCTCGGACGACATCTACTAAAACTTAGGGTCCATACACCACAGTTTGCGAGAATTCACAAAAAAAGTTAACTTGGGCGAATCTCGTTCATGATCCACTGTTTGATGAGGGTTTTCGGTTCCCCATATACGAAAATTATGTCGATTGACTTGACCGCTTAAATGAAGCGTCGCCTCATCGCTAAGAATGAGATTCGCCATAATGAACGTTTTTTGTGCTTTTCCACAAACCCTACTTTCTTGAGCATGCATGCTTTCAGACCCTACTTTTTTGAGATATCCGAGTCTCAAAAGGATGGCACATAGAACACTCATAAAACAGCATCATGAATGTTATGCTTCTGTGAGTAACTTGATGTAAAATTGATTTGTGTGCACCGGTTTTAAAAATAAATATAATCACTTGAAATTAGGACATTCAATGCGAATCACTCTGCATTTTCACAATTATAATGATACTCTAATTAATATATAATATAACTGAGATTAGTTCAAATTTGTATTGAATCTCTATAAGATAATTCTTCTGGCAATTTCCGTTTATGAAAAGGTTGTAGGCTAGTAAGTTCTTTGATAGATGAGTTACTTTGAAAGTTTGAATGGAAGAAAAATTAGATTAAGGGAACAATTAAGTTTGTTTTCCGGTAATTCTTCAAAATTATATTTTTAATATGTGAATATTTCCTATTTTAGTTATAATAATGTGAAATATTTCTTCTATGTTTAGTTTTGAAGCATCTAAATTCGAAAATCTAATTTGTGAAAATACTTGAGGACTGAACATTTTGTGAATTGAAGAACTACGAGATTTAACCTATTTCGGACTATGTGTTATCTAAATTTGAGAGTGGAATAGCACAAGGTTACCTTATTTTTTCTCTCCCTATCATTTCTATTATGTATTATTGTATAAATAAAATGAATGAATGAATTCTTTGAAAGTATGAATCGAATCCAAACTAAGTAGTTCAAAACAAAACAAAAATCTATGACAAAAATGAAAAAAACTGATAAGATCATTTACCATAATATGTTTCTATGAGAGGTTGATGAATCTCGAACAAACGTGCAATTGTTTCGAATAGAACTGTCAGCATATCAGCGAATACAACACAGGCACGCTTATCATTGGAAGGCGTTTCCAGAGTCGACTTCATACTTTTCGCTGATGCTTCATCCAACTGAAAAAGTATGAACGAAAATAATGAATGAAAATGAGAATTTACAAATACACTGATTAATATTATTATATCTGAAGGATTGAATATTTCAGAAGAGCCTTCACATTCGATTCGTTAACAAAGAAAATTTCAACAAATTTTAGTGATATAGACCCATAGAAGATAATATCGAGTATCCAATTACTACGCAACTCTAATTTTCAAATCATATTGCGGCGAGAAATTTAGATTAATTGTGGGTGGCAAAGTTTGTGTTGGCAGCAAATTACCTTTAGTGAGATGCGTAGCATGTAAAAAAGCTGGAAGGTCCTCCGATACAAAGTTCCAAGAGCTTTAGAGCTTCAAGAACCTGATCAGGAGAAAAAGACTTTGTTACAGTCAATGGTTTTCATGTATAATTTTTAATAGCGTTCGGGTACGGGTGTTTAATCGTTTTCAACTCTGATAAATGGTTTCATCTGAATGGCTACGGAAACAGAGTTTGAAAAGCCCTCACATTATTCATAGATCCCATTTAATTCGGAGAGAGTTGTATTTCGATGTACAATCACGATCAAAAGGTAGGGGCAATATTGATGATCTAACCTAAAATATCCACTCAGCACATGTGAAACTTTCATATGGATCCACTAATTAAGTAATAAATCACTATTTTGAGCTTCGGTATCATCTCACCTTAGCTGCAAGATACGCTGAATACTTTTCCAATCCATAATCATGCATATTGATGAGAGGGAAAATTTTGAAAAATCGTTCAACTGAAGCCGCATCTGATTTACGGACTGCTTCAGTGAACTTGATGGTGACAATGTCTCTCAATTGGCCGGCTGCCTCTTGGAGTAAAGACAACGAGTTAGTGACCGCAGAACAATCTAAAAAAAATATATATATAAACGTAAAACAAAGTAATTGAAAGAAATTATTGTATGGATAATTTAATGGTTATTGACAGGTATTCACGGAATTTATTATAAACTAAAAACAAAACATTGCATTGAATTAAGAAAAACTGACTCACTAAGTAATAAATAAGCCCTTACACCGAACCTTTCTAATAGTTTTCAACATTTGAACATCCGCCAGAATTAAAAAGTAACTCTTAAATCTCCTAGATAACTGAGATGAGTTTTTTCTAGATGGATCAATTTTGAATGAAAATATTAGATAAATTTCTCAGTTGGTTACTCGCCATTCAATATAAAGTGATCAATTGAATATTGTATTGGAAATTCATCAATCTCATTCGATAAATTATACATTGGAATGAAACAACAGTAACAAAATGAATAAAACTGTATGTTATTCAATACATCAATAAATGCTCAATCTAGTGCTTTTCAAAGATACTTTGGACTGACGTTTTGATTGGGTTCATGATGAATTTACATTATTATTCGACTATTTTCAGCCAAAATGATCGAATGTACTTGCTTAAAAAAAAAACATTGAATGATACTTATTACATAAAATAACAACAAACTAGAGCACAATCCAACCACCGCAGGACGGTAGCCTCTGTAGAAAGCAAAAGAAACAATTAATCTGATCAGAGTTGTAAATTAATAAATACGTAGGTACAGTAGTTGAAAATTAATTACTGTAATGTATCAACAATATAAAGATAAAATGTAAAGAACACAAATATGCTGTGGAAACCATTTTGCAGTTGGAATCAATTTTTCAAATTTGAAAAAATAAGATATTTATTAAACACAGCATATTATCACAAAAGTGCACAGTTGAATATCGTCAAGTTGAATAATAGTATAGTATAAGCTAAAGGTAGTCATGGCATGTTAAGGTGCGTACAGATATACGTGCCACGAACACGCTCCGATCATGAACGTTACGAAAGATGTTACGCGAGAGGTTCGCAATGTGTTCGCAAGATGATCGCGAGCTTGTCTTATTGTTGACTTCAATACGCTTCAACCTAGCCTCACAAATGTGAAACGGTGTCGGTGACAAAACTAAATAAAATATTCCGACCAGGATTGCAGGGTAGACTAATAAAAAATTATGTTTATATAATAAATTGATAATAATTATTATGCTTATTGCATTTATAATTATGTTTTATTACAAAACGTTATGTCTGTCAATGTTTCAAAAGGTGAAAGGCTTGATTGGGAGTTCGGTTTTTTCTTTGAAATGCTAATGTGCTGGAATTATTAAAAATGTTTTTAAAATGTTATATTATTCCATTTTTATAATTTAATAATTAATTATGAATGTTGGTAATTTAATATTTTAACACAGATATCTCAACTTCACTGATCCAACAAAAACATTGACCGCGCATGCGCAGCTATTGCTTGGTTCGCCCCACAAACTTTCCAAGCTCGCGCTCTGTTCGCGTTCTTTTCTTGCGCGACCTGCGATCATCTTGCGATCTGCTCGTGTAACGTTCGTTTGCGGAGCAGAGCGTAAGTCTGTACGCAACTTTATGCAAATCAGAATTATCCAGAACATAAATAACACAGTAGCAGTTTAATTACTATGACTTGAGAAAACCGCTATTCTTAAACTGATGATTTTCATGATTGTATATAGCCGAATTAGGTGTTCTGTTGATATTACAAGTAATATAAACAATAAATTTAATTTGAATTTTCTTAATGAATTAATAACATAATACAGAATTGGAGTGCATTTATTACAATGATCAAAGTAGAGAAGGAATATTTATAAGAATGTTTATGAAACCTTGTTGTACATCATCGGCAGTCTGTTGCAATAGACTCTGGTCCATGGTGAGGAAGCGATGGACGTGGGCAGCCGCTTTCTCATAATCGTCGCTGGACAGAGCAGTCTGCACTCCGTCACTGCACAGCTGCACATCGAGAAGGTCATGCACGCGTTGCTGGCATTCTGACACCCGACTCTAATTCAATAAATACACCATTAATTTATTTCCTTAAAACCAAACATTACAAAACAATATTAGAAAAATAGGATAATTAGAAATGTATTAATGGTTCAATACATGGACTCAAATGTCAGTTAAATAATAATTTATGGAAGATTTTATTGGAAATTGCAGTTCAACCAACTGCTGGAACATTATTATAACAATAACACCTATTTCAAATATCCAATTATGCTATATAAGTAGAACTAAGGACTTCTGCTACTGCAAATATTGCCCAAATAACTGAATAGCGGATAAAAATTTGATGAATGAAACTGTCCAAAAGGTAAAGCCGCTCCCCCGGCAAGGGAGAGGTACCGGGTTGTTCGATTCCCGGTCTGGGCGCAATTATTCGACAGTTTCATTCATCAAATTTCGTTCTGCTATTTAGTTCTTTGGGTAATGTTTGCAGTAGAGGAAGTTCTTAGTTCTATTTATAAAGGGTGATTCTTAATTATGGTAAAATAATTTAATACGTGATAGTAGAGGTAGAAATAAGAAAAAATTCTAATAAACATATATCCATAAACGCTTCATTAGCGAGCTATACAGAGTTAAAGTTTTCGCCCGGAATTCAGTTCCTCTGGTGAAATACACCGATGCTGAATTGTTTGGGGACTAGTTTTTGAGAAACTTACGCTGGATTCATATGTAAAAATATATTGAAAAATTCAATAAAACTAGTCTGGAAGCTGTAGTGTGAGTAGTTTTTGATGAAAAAGTTGAAATATGCAAAAGTAGAAAAACACAGACTTCTACGTTTGATGCCCAATAACTTTCTTTAATGACCATTAAACAGATAATTTTTCGCAATAAAAATAGTAGAGAATTTAATTCTGAAAAGAATGATGTAAGCTGTGTGAACTGAATTTTAATAAAAGTTGAATAAAATGTATTCTTATGTAGTTCATTACACCACAAAAATTTGCTTACTCAGGAACTTACTCTAGCGACATCCAGCTGACGAACTTTGGCACTGACATTTTCAGCCAAAGTACAAGTGAATGATATCATTTCAGATAATTGTTCAGAATCCGAGTGAACTATCTGAAGATTCGGAAGAGCTTTTGTGATACCTCTAATCTTTGTTTCGAGATAGCTTTTTCTGGCTGACAGAGCTTCTAACTGCTTGTCCAAGTGTTCCTGCAAGTTTTAATTACGTACTTTAAATTACCTATATTTCATTTGTTATGATATTTTGAGAAAAAGTATTATCGTTAATATTCAACACAATAATCAATAGCCTTGTCCTCTCTTGATATATTGTGTCAAATAAGCATACTAATTAATTAATTAAAACATGGTTTGCAATGCTTATTAATTACAGGCTATCCTAATAAAATCCTACAGGATATAGGAAGGCACGAACAAACATGACAGAATCGTGTCAGAACATCCTATTCATGACAGTTGAACTATATTTCACTTGTAACGGGGTAGATACAAGTTTTCCTTTACTGCCTTACTCGAGATTAGTAATGCAATTCTTTTCTTCTTTAATATGTAGATGTTTTCCTGATATCCAGTAGAGTACAGGCCAAATGTATTGATACCCAAGCTCAAATATTGGCTGGCACTAGCAGTGTGCATCTAGCCCAGCTTTATCACATGAAGTGACTGTATCTAGAGCAGAAGGATTTCTCTGACATGTACTGGACGTCATATCAAACTGACGTAGGTACTGAATGTGACTGAAAAACATCCTTTAGTACAGTGTCAGTAGCTGTTAATTCCTTCTGCTTCATTTATTACCCACACTTGTAGGATTGATGGTGCCATGAAACTAACATAAAAACAACTATTAAGATGACAATGATCAAACAGCAACAACTTCTAATAACATTTTGATTAAGTAAAGGTATGCTATATTTTGACGTAACTACGTCAACCCCTACGACAATGACCAAGTCAACTGCACTACAGATCCAGTCAATCCAAATCCTGGTTATGACGAAGGATGGAAGTATGAGGTGAGTACCCTATGTCTTGCCACACAGGAACTTTCTGACGGTTATCTTGAAGGCGGCCTCATGCAACTGCTACACACGCAGAGCAGAAGTCCTATAACTGGCGTGCAAATAGTGGAGGCGTCTCCTGTGGACATTCAACAGTGCATGGTGCCTGTTGTTATGGTAGTGAATGTTACTCCGAACAGCCAGAGTATGCAGTATCCTTTTGACAAACACCAAGCACAGGAGTATGTATTAGGCTAATGGCTGATGACGGTCAGTACACCAAGGCGAGCAAAGAAGTGCTTGCATTGGTCACTCAAAACTTGGTGTTCAAAACTCAGAAGTCCCCTTATTCATCAAATCAGATTAACAATCCTTGTTACTTCTAATTTTTAACATTACTGATAATAGGCCTTTCATAAACTAGTAATATAGGCAACCACATACAGTATTTATATAGTAATCGTACCTAGCTGTAGTGAAAATCGGCTGAATGCCAATCATATTGTCCATGTTTGTCTTTAACTTTAAATAAATTAAGAAAGCTGTGAGGTGAGTGAGGTTTATTATGATAAACAGCTCAAAAGATTGTTTTTTTAAGAAAAAAAGTAAAAATATTTTAGCTAAATTAAAAATAATTATTTGTATATAACTTACAGAGCGGTATGAAAAAATATAATACGGTAAGTATAATAGATCATGAGTACTTTGACAAAAATACAAGTAATAGTAATTCTCAAACTTGGACAAAGTATTCCTGAAAAATCAAAATACATAATACATAGAATTACAATATTTACCTCTTTTTCGCTAAGAAGTCTTAAAGATTCATTAATTTTCTCCTCCACGTCAGGCGTACTTAAATCTATGCAGTCCATCATTTTGTAGATATTTTATTATATGTAATTGGCTATTTAATTTATAGTATTGTATAATTGGAATTGCATTTCAAAAAGTATAATGTGATATAAAATATGATTATAGTTCAATTGCACTAGATAATAAACTAATGAATATTATTACAGTTATTATACACAATTTGTAGGTTATGTTGCACTTTGTATAATTATTGTAAAATGTAAATTTGTTATTTCTCTTAGACCAGTTATAGAATAGACACGTTGGGAAGTCTAGCCTCTGAAGCCAAAATCTACTACCATTTTATCACCATATTGTGACGTCAGCATCGGATAGAAAACTTTTCTGCAGAGTTTGTTTACATTAAGGAACTATAAAGACTTTTTATTTATAGTTCCCTAGTTTACATTGTTTTCTAAGGAACTATAAAGTTCCCTATAGTTCCCTTAAGGTATTTAAAGTTCCCTATTGTTTTCTATCCGATCCTGACGTCACGATATGGTTATATGGCAGTACCTATGGCTTCATCGACTTTCATTATGTACATGGGCCGTGTCTATTCTATAACTGGTCTTAGTTATTTCTTTTGCTGTTATAACAGCCAAAGACCTTAAAGATGCAAGACCTTAAAGAGATATCTCTTTAAGGTCTTTGATAACAGCTGTTGGGCTGTATCTAACAGTGAACTCTAAACTAATTGGAATGGACTAGCAACACAAAAAAAGTGAGGCAGCTGGTAAAGATAGGCAACCCGCATTGCTGTGGGATTCGTTTATTTTGTTACGCATTGGCTCTTATGGGAGAATGCATTGCACAGTCTCAATTTCTATTTTATTTCTATATTGTATGTCTTATTCCACGAAAGCATTATTTTTCCTTTATTAAGCAGTTCATTGTTAACTTTTTGAGAGCAAAAATAATGAAATAGGTTGAATATTAATGAAGAAAAGAATTTTTTTATTTGTGACTGCAGTAGTTTTAGTATTGTCAACTTTTCACAAGCATGGGAATAACTTTGGGCCAGATTCAAGAGAAGCGTATTATTTATTTATTTTTATTTATTTAACAAGGACAAATATAAACTGTCATGAAATGATTGGGAATGAAAAAACAGGCTCATAGTCCAATCTCATATTTTTCACAATAAAAGTAGGTAAATAAAATAAATTATGATGATTCAATAACACAGGACTATTAAATTATGTAATGATAGCAATATACTAGGTATACTGATAACATTTCAAATCAGTGTGGGAGTTTCAGAAATGATGCAAAGAAATCTATGAAGAAACATTATATCAATTGTATTATAATTATGACCATATGATAAGCAAACAGTAAAATATGCTAAATAATAATTATTTTATAATTATAAATTATATGAACAATAATACACATATAATTATACACATAAAATTATTTTATAATTGTAAATTGAACGATTATTAAATTTATTTGAAATGGGAAGATTTCAAAAATTAATTACAATTCAGCTGATAGCAATATCATATTTTTCAAAATAAAAGTAGGGTACCTAAAATAAATTATGTCATCTCATGATGATAACACAGATTTATTAATCATTATTGTAAAGCTGTGTTTACACAAAATTCATTAAATGTTTATTTTTCGTACTTATAGATTCTACTAGCCATCAGGCTCGCTTCGCTCGGCATATCCGTCTAGCCAGTGGGCCCCGCCCCATGGACCCCCAACTGGATCGTCCAAGAATGAGATCATTTGAGCATTTTTATCATATGCTAGGACAATCCAGTCGGGGCTCCAGACTAAACGTCTGGCTAAACGGATATGGCGCGAAGCAAGCCTGATGGCTAGTAATATAATATTCCCAGGATTGAAGTAGCAGTGCCCAATCAATTTTTCCGTGAAAAATGCATTTAAATCTTCAACTTGGTGCCAACCTAACAAAGTCAACTCAACTTAATGCCAACCTGACAAAATTATTAATTTAGTTGCCAGTTAACAACTGTTTCGAAGAGGTACTCTATCTAGATTATAGTTCCATAGTAACATATGATATGGAAATTTCAATTATAAATTAAGAGATTGGAAGAAGAAGAATATACATGCTAAAAAAAGAACTTTAAACCCTTTAAAACAACCCTTAGAGTTGAAATATTGCCAAAAGATTTCTTAGTGCGCCTCTAAAGGGCCTACTGAACATACCTACCAAATTTGAACGTTTTTGGTCCGGTAGATTTTTAGTTATGCGAGTGAGTGAGTCAGTCAGTCAGTGAGTGAGTGCCATTCCGCATTTATATATATATAGATTAGATTATAGTATTATACTATTAGATTCTATTAGTATTATATGCTGCTGCTTACACTAAATTTATATTATACATTATAAGTTACATAAAATGTATGATACACCTACCTACATAATATACCATATGCAAATTAAAATAAATATACTATATTTATTATATGCTGATGCTTGACACCAAATTTATATCCATAAATTACATTATACATAGAATGTGTGATAGAATGAATGATAGTCTTTGTAGGGAGACATTCACAATTTCTGCATCAGATATTATTTATTCTTTTTTGAATAAGGATTATTTTGTTCTTCAACTATGTTTTTTATTTTAGATGCTATAAAGTAGGCCGAAATTTTCAATAAACATAGAAACTATCACAATACGGTATAACTTACTAGGAATATAACCAAATTTGTTGTTTTATTTTTGGTCAAATAAACTGATCAATATAGAAAGAAGTATTGGAGATGTATGTAGAACAAAAAGATTTCTTCAAATTAATTAACAGAATAAAAATGTTTGACTTACCTGTGAAATGGTATTTCATTTCCTTTAACATGCCCATTCTTGCATCCAAATGCAACACAATACATCACCATTTTTCGGTCGTATTTTTATTCAATTCTATGCATTTCACGACAAATACATCACAATATTTAAGAGAAAAGGTTGTGATCTAATACTAATAGCCCTAATACTCATTCAAATCCGTTTTGAAACTTTAAAAATGAAAAATCATACTCAAGAGCTGCAACAGCCTGCTTGAATGTATGAGTACGAGAGAGAAGGGAGTCCCACACGGTATGCCTGTCTCACTCACTCCGCCTTACACACTTTTGGTTGTAGCTAAGCATTGGACAGCCCGTTCCAGTTAGTTTAGAGTTCACTGGTATCTAATGTGAAGAGAACCTAAAATAGAACAAGAGTTAAAATTGTATATTATTTTATTGATTACAAAAATAGCAATAAAAATACTGGAATGGAATTGATAGAATTCATAGGATATAGGTAAAGTATTCTTATACAATGTAACTCTATTTAAGAAATAAAAAACACTTCTAAGCGTATCTTATCTGAATAAATCAGAATTGGAAAAATGTAACTGCTTGAATAAGAAGTAGACAGGAGAAGAACAGAAGGTGTTCCAATGATGGTGTAAAATAAGTGTAAACTAATGACCCCCTGGGTTGGAGAGCTCGCTTATGAACTGTTGCATTATAATATTTGAGACATGAAACTTTCAATTATACAGAGTTGATGAAAATCATGGAAACAGCTAAATATTTCTCTTGCAAGAATAATTTGACAGTGGTTTTATTAGGGATCCTATTTGAAATGAAGGAGTGGTCATGTGAAACATGATTTTGATACAGAGTTTCAAGAAAAAATGAATGGCGAAAATCGCACATTGATATCTTAACCTGTATCAGTTATTGAGATCATGTATCAGCCCATCAAGGACTGTCTGTGTGATAGCTTCCGAATAGCCTCAGCTATATATATTTTTTTTCTAGAATTGAATGTTCTGAATCATGTGATACAGTGAAGAAATTTCTGAGTGATAGGAATATTAAACAAAGAGAGTGTGTATAACTTCGTACTAAATTTGATAATTACAAATCATTCAAGATTGAGGTGCCTGTTGAATTTATAGTGAGACTGCTGAATGCTGATTTCTGGTGCTCTGATACGTAGATTTTTTGTCTCAAATAAGCAAGTTGTGAAGAACTCTCGTGTTTTTTTAGGGAGACAAAGATCACAGAGAGTGTAAATTTTGAATCTGACAATAGTGTTGACAAGAAGATTGACCTTGCTCTTGGTCACTGGAATGCCCAGATCCAAGCAGGGTCCTCTTTCAATGTTTGTTTAAAAATATGAGCTTGACATATTATGTGTTTGTGAACATTTTCTGACTGTGGGTGAGGCAGATTTTTACTCACATATCTCTGACCTTACACTTGCATCGATTTTTTGTAGAACTGTGACCAGATGTGGGGGCTATGCTCTTTACATTCGGAAAAATATTGATTTTACAGTGATTGATGTGTCTGCACTGTGTAAAGAACTTGACTTGGAAGTAGTGGCTGTGATGGTGCCTGCTTACCGCATATTATATGTGTTTCATTGTATCACTCTCCTAGTGGTAACTTCGACAGTTTCTGTGACTTATTTGAATGTTTGCTTGTTTTATTGAATAGACACTCCAACTATAGGATTGTAATAGCTGGGGACTTTAATCTGAATTTTATTGGTGATGACACAAAAGCAAGATATGTTATGGATCTTATGAGAAGTTATGGCCTTTACATCACTTGTACCGAGCCCACCAGGGGAGCAGCCTGCTTGGATAATGTTGCTGTGAGCTTTCAGCCAGGCGTTTGCAGCACTCAAGTGATTGAGCTTCATGGTGATGACCACTCTGCCCTGGTAACAGCTTTCCAAAATTGCAGCTCTTCTGTGGTGAATGATGTACCACCTTCTTGGCATGCCAACTATAATTTCAGAAAAAAATACCTATACATGATGCTGCTCTGACCCTTTTTAGATATGCACTGGCCAGCACCCCCTGGGAGGCTGTGCTCCATGACACAAATGACCTGTTTGGAACATTTTTCCAGTATTTCCGGGAGAAGTTTAACAACTTTCTTCCGGAAATTGTCAAGTCACATTGCAATCAAGGACCAAAAAAACCCCAGGCCATGTGAAAAGTCATCTTGAGTGGTACACTGATGATCTTGCCAGACTTAAGGAAATCATGCTTGCCCTAAAGATAGATGTGAGCATGGCAATGACGATGACAGAGAAAGATAACATCGAGCCAAATCCATCTACAAAAAAAGTATTGAGCAAGCTAGAAAGTTGGTAACAGCATCTAAAATTGAGAGTGCACCAAATTGTTGCAAGGCTGCATGGGATGTGATAAACTCACATAGATCAATGCCGAGGAGACAACTTGACTTTGCAAGTCCTGACTCTTTCAACAGTTTCTTTATAGAGTCAGTGAAAGACATAGTGAGTGCATTGCCTGTTGTTTCTGAGGATCCAGTTGAGCTTCTGGCTGCACGAGTACCACCCACACACGCTCGTCTTTCTGTCTTCTGTCCAGTCACTCCAATAATCGAGAGGATAATAGGAGGATAACCCAGTCTTTCAAACCATCCAGGAGTCCTGATATCTACAGCATGTCTGCTTATATGCTTCGGGAGGTGATTGATTCTATTTCAGATCCCCTGGCAGCAGCTGTCAACGACTGCCTGAGAACTGGTGTTTTTCCAGATTCCCTGAAGACCTCAAAACCCGTTCCTGTCTACAAAAAGGGGGACCACAGCTTCAGGCCAATTCCAGTGACTCCAGTGTTTGGAAAGGTGGTTGAAGCAGTCATCAAGCCCCAGCTTGAGAACTTCTTTGAAAGACAAAACCTTCTCTCGAGTATGCAGTTCGGTTTTTAAAGAGGGAGGTCTAATGTGGATGCAGTAAATAGAGTGGCTGAACGTATTGGACAGGTGTTTGAGAATGGAGAGTCTCTGGAGCTGACCTTGTGTGACCTGAACAGAGCCTTCGATTGTGTTGACCATTGTATCCTGATTGAGAAACTGCACTACTATGATGTAGTGGACTCAGCGCTATCCATTCTGGAGTCCTATCTAGCTGGAAGGCAGCAGGTGGTGTCTCTGGGTGGAGCTTCTTCCTGTCCACTCCCTGTGAGCCACGGTGTACCTCAGGGATCAATCCTGGGACCGATCCTATTTATAATGTAACAATCATCTCAGGCCTTGGTTTTCTACAGCTACAAGCCAGGCCAAGACAGTTTTCGACTTGCAACTTTCTGCCTCAAAACGTACGAAAGGAACCAGCTTATGGCAAAGAGGGGTAGAGGTTGAAACAATGATGGTCAAAAGTCTAACGGTGAAATAACTGACGCTGACCAGTGACAAAAGGGTGGCAGCCAGACGCCAGGCGTGAGTGGAGTGCCATCAGATAGGGGGCAGCACCAACTGGGGCAGTGATCCAAGGAGGAACAATGGTTCGAGGGTTGGCGAGCACGTGGAGTTGGGAACACGAGGACACTTTTCGGTGAACCACGGCTAGAGTAACATGTCTGAGGAGTGAGCAGCGTGCAGCCCGCAGCCCTAGGGGCTGAAATGGAGTCCTGTTTACGGAAAACCACCACCACATCAACACCATCACATCAAAACCACCATTGAAGAAAAATAATTAAAATTCATAATTTGTAATGTAAGGTGAGCAGTTTAAAAGTGCGCGAAAAGGCCATGGTCCGCGGGATATACAACATATAAGGTTAGTGTAATTTTAAGTTGTTGTTTGTTTGCCACACTGGTTATTTTCTTGTATTATTGTTGTTTAAATAGGGTTTAGGTTTTGTGATTCGTAGTATTATTGTGCATTATCCTATTTGAATATAGAGACTCTCCATAAACTTTATTATTATATTTCATAAACGGTAAAATCATATTTCATATTTCGGTGTTCTACTCAATAGACTTATTACTAAAATTCCAAAGGACATTTGATATATTTAACCAACATTGAAAATCTCATTTTGTTTCTTTGTAAAGTGTCAATTTCATTTGCCTTTTGCTTTTTTTCATTATATTTATCTAATGATTCAAATTTGCCTTGTGTTGTTATTTCACAAGTATCATTAGATCCCCTCCCTTCTTTATTGTTTTAATCATGGAGTGAAGCAATATAGTTGGGAAAGATGTGTAGTTCTACATTCATTGATTGCTGGACTGCGTCTTTATTAAAAGTAATAAAGTAATGTACATTGTTTTTTTTATATAGTTCAAATGAATTCATGTCTCTGCTAAAGAGTTATGCTGTGGTAGTTGTTTATTCAAATTTCGAGGGTCGTTCCCTAATAATTAACGTTGCGCCTGGGTTATAAATTTCAAATTTTATATTATCAAATTTTCATATTACTATTTAAATTTCAAATTCACCATATATTAAGCAATCAGTAAGTGTAGATCTAGACAATAATTATGATAAACGACCTCGACAGTGATGGTTCATGCTCTTGTTTGTGGATCATTGATGTCATCTGGCTGTGACCTTCAGCAGGTGTTGGAGATGTCAGCTGAACATCTGCGGTCTTCAACTTCATGGTTCCTGGCAAACCGATACCAGTTGAATTCAAACAAGACCCAGCATGTCATCTGCAGCTTGTCAAGAAACCTTCCTGGTGATCAAGACCCTGTCAAGCTGCTGGATTTTGTTCTGGACAATAAACTCAACTGAGCAAGCCATATTCAGCATGTAACCACGAGACTGTCCAGAATTTGTTTTCTGCTGCTGAAGCTGAGGGGTCATGTGACTGAGGCCTATTTAGTCATGGTGTATCACACGCTCTCCCACTGTTACGTTTCCTATGGCCTACTCATGTGGAGTCATTCAGTGAAGGTTGTGGACATACTGAAGCTGCAAAAATGCTCATGCAAAAAAGCTCGTGCACACTGCAAGCCCCTTTCTGTTAGACTTGGTATTCTAGCAGTGATCTGCCACTTCCTACTTCTCTGTCTAATGTATATCAAGAAGAACCAGCAGTACATGTTGACTCGGACTGATGTGCATGAGCATAACACCAGACATCAAGAGCTGACTGATATTCCCAGAGTACGCCTTCAGAGATCACAGGTGTGCTTCAGGAGTTCGGCATTGCCATACTTCAATAGGCTGCCCACAGGAGTGGAACAGTCGGATTTAAGAGCATTCGAGAGAGTTGTATCCAAGCACTTGAAAAGCAAGGTGTACTACAGTGTTAGTGGATATATGAGTGATGATTTGTCGGAAATGCTGTCTTGCTAAACATGCCTTATGTATGTTTTTGTTTTGTGTATTGTATTTTATGTTTTTGATGCCATCAATCCCATATTATGGGTAAAGGATGCAGATTTAGGAATAAAGGCATATAAAGCTGATGTTTATGAATCAATAAATGGAAAAACTGTCAGTAGTAATTGCATGCAATGAATTCTTCAGCACACTAAATCACAAAAAAAAATTATTATGCAATATTTCAATGTTATTTTTATATCTTGAAAAAGGACGAAGTAGTGAGTCAATTTCGTTGTCCAAGGAACTTGACCTGTAAAAAGGTTCAAAGAAAACGTCTTGGAAATTTGAAGCTAATTGATAAATCTCTATATCTATAAAAGGCTAAGCCCCGACAGACTGAAATCACACCACAGCCCAAACTACTGAGCCTACAAACTTGAAATTTTGCACAATCGTTTATGATAGCCTCAAAACATCCACTAAGAAAGGGTTTTCAGAAATTTTCCCCCCTGAGGGAGCTGGGGGCCCCCAAAAATTTTGTACTTTTTAACCGCTCATTGCACAGCAAAGTCATGAGGAACTTTTTTGTTCAGCTACGAAAAAAAATTATATCTATGCAGAAAAACTCCAACCAGGAGCAGAGAGAGGTCCAGGAGAGGGCATTTTTTGGAAATTTTCATGTAAAATCACACTACAGCTCAAACTAAATGGCCTACAGACTTAAAACTAATTTACAGCTGTTATATAGGTATGGTGAATGTGATATTTTCGAGCTCAAAATTTAAGTGTTTTTATTCTTTATTTTGTGAATTTATAGTTTGTTTCATGTTTTTAAGAAACTTTTATTATTAATCCATCCAAATTTAAAATTGTTTGTTTTATTCTAATTTTTATTTTGGATTGTGATTTGGTGTAGAAATTTGAATGTACATAACCTATAATATTTGGACAATTTAAAACTAAATTAGGAAATTGAAGAAGTTTTAGGCAATAGCCTGTTTTTTCTTTTCCGATTCTTGTATTTTTTTGCTAACCTTATAAATAAATAAATAAATTATGCACAAATATTTTTCAAACATGCTAGACGCATACTAAGAATGGATTTTGAGATATTTTGCCTCTAAGGGTTTCAAAGGATGAAAAAGGATACTATTCAGTAAGGTTATGAACATGGTAAGGTGAATGCCATATGGAACTGAGATAATTGACACATTATATTCTAACATATGTTGTAATCATTGGAAAGCTTAAAATAATTTTTTCAATCAGCTGATCAAATTTAATTTTCTGTGGATCAAAAGCACGAGCTTGCCACATGTTTGTTCCATTGTTGTATGCTTGGCCAGTTCGGTTTGTTCTATCAGCTGTATATGGAGTCTCATACATTCCGATTAGAACAGAGCACAGACATTTTCTTTGGTTAGGAGTTTGTTGATAATTCTTTTTTCAAATTCAAATTTTATTTCAAACAAAAATCACATTGGAAAATTTCTTAATAGACAACAAGATTACAAAAACGAGATGTCAAACATAAACCTACATTTACTTGTAGCATGGCAAGAAACAGACAAACTTGAGTACTAGCCGTGAGTTCATTCAATATAACTTATATTTTTATGTTAATATTTTGTGAACAAAAAGTACGAGTTGATGAGAGATGTGAGTAATTTCTTATATTAGATCTAAATGGTTATTCATATTGTATAGTAGTCAGGGTCACTTCAATCAAAGTTTTTTATTTTGTAGCTAATAAATTTCATAGGTATTGATTGTCCATAATGTAGCCAGTGTCCATAATGGAAGTGATTGAACTACTCAAAATTAATGGCTTACTGGTCCTTCATAGAATTTATAGTACTCCTGGTGATTGATCCTGTCTTTTTTCAGTGTTGACTATTAATAATAGAGCTTTATTTACAACTAGCTTACCTGGCGAACTTCGTACCGCCAAAAAGTCAATGTATCTCATGTCACACTTTACTTTATTTGGTGAATCATGAAATTTATCTGACAATCAATATTTTCATTTACATCTGAATACGAACTTCCTATGTGCTTAGTCATGCAGCATTCATTATTCCCAAAACATATTCTTCTCAATCAATTGGTAGTAATATCTAACAGTAAAGTGTTGAATTAAAAAAATAGAAACTGATAAATCAGTGTTTCAAAGATGAATTCAATGTTTTCATAGTTGTTGATTGTCAATAGATGGTCCATGAAATATGCGATGTACGATGGATCACCAGGAATTCCATATTCTTTCCATCTTTCATTTTAGGATGAATATAAGCTAAGCTAAATTTAAAAAAATTGTGAATTATTCTGCCATTAATGGATGCAATATGAAAAACTCTCTTCCATGAGGTGTATATTTTTTTCCAACATTTTCCAGTTACTCAATGATAGAGGAGTGATAATAATTATTTGTATAGGTCTTCTAAGGAACCATTATCTACAGCTGGTACCAATCAACTACACTTCAACTTCAAATTACCAGTGTAATACCAGTAGCCTACACAATTTATCATAGGGTGATGTGTTTATTACAGCTGGTAACTTTAGATGCTAAATCATATTATCTCAATATGATGAATCATATTCAATATCATAATCTCAATATCTTGAATCATGATCATCTTTCCGTTCTTCGGTAGCCGCTAGGCCGACAATTTCGAAAACATAGGTCTATAAAATGGATCAAGAAATCCATCAAAAATTTTCAAGAAATTTCTTAGAATAGCTTGTCTGTGTTACAAAAATGCCTTCTTTGTTTTGTCTTATTTCCAAACCTAAATAACTAGCTGGATTCTCATTTACTGTCATTTCAAAATTTTTCATTTATTTTTCCAATAGATTATTCATTTTAGTTTCATCCTTGCTCATAAAAATTCCATCATCTACATGTATGGCTAAATAAAGTTCATTTGAACTGTCTTTGAAAATGCATTGATCAGATTTTATGGAGAAAAAAACTAATAGCCGCTTCAATTTTCTTCCCAATCATTTAGAATACTTTTTCATTGTAGTAAATAATATACTACAGTGAGGTCCACGTTATAATGGCAGTGTGTGATTTGCTATGGTGTTGCTATCCTTGTCTATCATTCAACAAAGCAGATGGCTCTTTCACGCTTTGCGATGTTGCCACATCATTTATCAACAATGTAGAAATTCAAATAATTGACAAAATATTTAATCTTGATCATGAAAATTTATTATTACATCTTTGAAAAATATATTTTCTTGACAAATAAAATATGATTAACTTTTTTCAGCAATAATGAACAGTTAAATTTATCAGAGATATACCAGTATCAACTGTTTGGGTGGCAAGGCTGAGATCTGGCAACCCTTTTCTTCTATCTTCCTACACTGCCATTATAACCTGGACCTCACTATAGCACAGTAATTCACCATAAAAATCTGGTGTGGTACACTCACACAACTTTCCTTGCTCATTGAACTGTAAGCCTCATTCTTAAATGAGAATAATTTAGGGGAATAACATAATGACGATTGGCGACAACATATTTGAAACTATATTCACCTGGAATATTCCTGAATCCTCCATCAACTTCCTAGATGTCAATGTAATCCTTTCCAACTCCAATACCTTATCCACCAATACTTTCACCAAATCCACCCACACTCAACAGTTCCTACACTTTGAGAGTTGCCATCCCTACCACATCAAAAGATCCCTCCCACGTTCCCTCTCAATCCGAGGCCAAAAAATTTGCAGTGATCCCCACCATCTTGACCAGTACCTCAAAAACTCCACCAATCCCTCCTGAAATGTAACTATCCTGAACAGTTGTTACAGAAACAAATCTCCTCCAAAACTGACACTAATCCAATTACAAAAAATTCCCAAATCCCACAAACTCCAAAGCTCTGTACCACCTACTTCCCTGGAATTGAAAACCTCAAACCTGTCCTTAAAGATCTGTTCCATGTTGTCTCCTCCAATCCCTCTACCAAACACCTTTTCCAGCAACCACCCACCCTCATTTATAAGCAACCTCCCAACCTCAAGAAAATTTTCAGTGAAAACAAATCACTCACCTCTGATGAAATCCCAACTCCACCTGGTACCCTACCTTGCAAACGCCTCCGCTGTAAAACCTGTCCTATCACTGATTCTTCCATCTCCTTTACCAGTCCTATCACCAACTACACCCACCAAATTCAACAATCCAGTAATTGCATCTCCAAAAATTACATCTACCTCCTTTCCTGCAACTTCTGTCCTGCCTTCTACATAGGTGAAACCACCACTGCCCTAAACCTCCAGATCACACACAAATGGAATCACAGGGCTTCCTTTAAAAATTATACTTCCCTACCCATCCCTACCCATGGCCCTGAGCACAACAAGAACTTTGACCAATGCTTCAAAGTCAAAGTCCTCGACTTGACTATCCTATTTGTAACTGCCCCCCAAATACCTCATAATGTCCCCTGAATCAGTACCCTTTTTCTCTCCATCCGTCTGCACTGCGTAATCGGTGGTCTCTGCTGCTACAATTGACTCTCCGTGCATACTCTGTGGTCACAACCATTTGATTTCAAACTGTACCCACTCACTGCTCGGTTGAGGAAGGAAACTCAGTTTCCGAAAATTTCCCCCATTTCTAATGTAAGTTTTTAAGTGTTTTCAATATATTTATGACTTATGTCTCCTGTTTTAATTCATATATACATATATATATATATATATATATATATATATATTATATATATATATATATATATATAATATATATATATATATATATAAATATCATGTGTATATATAATTTTGTGGTTTCTACATTCAAGCCAAAGCGCAAAAAATCTGGTGTGGTACACTCACACAACTTTCCTTGCTCATATTTGAAACTACGATAAGACTTTTGTATATGTGTATATATAATTGTTTTCAGAGTACTTTTTCCTTTGTGTAAATTTTGAAATTCGATGATTTTTATAAAAGTCGTCAAAACAGCTGTTCTACAGATGAAATATCTCGACTTGTGTTCTCTTTATAAACTGATCTACCTACCTACCTCATGCATGAGAAGAGGTTACAAAGTCCATTTCTCAATGATGGGGTGGACCCCCCATCAGTTTCCCAAGAAGGAGACTCATGCCAGTTGATATAGCTGATAAATAACTATACAGAGTATGAATTTGAAAAAATTCAAAAAAAGTCATTTTTGAGAAAATCATGAAACACATGGTTTCTTAGTATTTACCCGCTATTTTTCTCAATAATATTATGGAGCTCCTGCAATTTTCCCAGAGATGAGACTCATGTCAGATAACAGGACTTATAAACAGCTATCCATGGTATAAATTTGAAAAAAATCGTTAGAACCGTTTTTGAGAAAACCGTGAGAAAACATGGTTTTTTTAGTAGATATCCGCCATTTTTCTGACATCTTGAATTACATTTTATTGAATTTCTTGTTGTCGGATCCATCGTATAAGGACCTTAAGTTTAAAATTTCAAGTCAATAGGTTAATATTAGGAATGGAGTTATCGTGTTCACAGACATACACACACACACACACACACACACACACACACAGACCAACACCCAAAAATCGTGTTTTTGGACCCAGGGGACCTTGAAACGTATAGAAAACTTGAAATTGGGGTACCTTATTTTTTTGGAAAGCAATCCTTACCTATGGTAATGGGGCAAGGAAAGTAAAAAAATCTGGTGTGGTGCACTCACACAACTTCCCTTGCTGTTATGAAAATTGATCACCTGACACTAGTGTACTCGCACATCTCAAGTCTACTATAAATTCAAAGATATGAGACAGCTGGTGATAGGTCAATAACGCCGGAAACACACGAGGTCTGCTATCTCTTCGTAGTGAATGATTTAATAGAACCAATAGTTGCCAACAGTTTGCAATTAAATAATCACATTTTCTCGGATTTCAAGCTTATTTTCAATTTTAGGTGGAAATGTCACTGGACAGTAATTGCAGAGATTTTCATGCTCAAACTTTTCCACTTTAATTGTATATGAAGGCTGATAATTGAGAATCTAAAATCAAACTTTGCATGGGATGAAGCTCCTGAAATTTTTACAGATATAGGACTTGTTGCAGTTGATAGAGCTTATCAATGACTATTTAGGTATGAATTTGATCAAAATCGTTGAAGCCGTTTTCGAGAAAATTGCGAAAAACCCGGTTTTTGACAACATTTTCGCCATTTTAGCCGCCATCTTGGATTGCATTCAATCGAAATTGTTCGTGTCGGATCCTTATAGTGTAAGGACCCTATGTTCCAAATTTCAAGTCATTCCGTTAACTGGGAGATGAGATATCGTGTACACAGACGCATATATATATATACACACACACACATACACACACATACAGACCGATAGCCAAAAACCAATTTTTCGGACTCAGGGGACCTTGAAACGTATAGAAATTTAGAAATTGGGGTACCTTGATTTTTTTCGGAAAGCAATACTTTCCTTTTCCTTACCTATGGTAATAGGGCAAGGAATGTAAAAGGACTTCTGATACTAAAGTTGTAGATCTTAATAACAAAAAAAAATCAGATTAATATCTTCAATTTCCATCCCTGTGCTTTACTAATATTGCGAGTGGAGCTTCCTTACCAGATATTTCTGTTTTATACCTGTTGTAGCTCTGCATTTAGAAACAGCATCGGAGGTATTTCACAACGTTCAAACCTCATGACGTAAAATGTATTTTTACTAATGTGTCACTCTCTACAGAGAAAAAACATCCCATTTCTCTGGTCACTCTAGAGTGCTACTCTAGTCTATGCACTGTACCGCTTGCATTCCATGCACCATGCTTGGTTTTTCAATGTTTCAAACTCAAGATTATAATCACTGCATTTTGATTTTTTGAAGCTTATAAAATTATTTTAAAAGCTGATATTGTATGGTAGTTGAAAAGAATATGTGTTATTGACTTTGTTTTGATATTAATAATTCATTAATTGCATAGGTTAAATGTATAAAGTTGATTCTCAAGATAATAATCTACTATATTTCACAAATTGAAATCAAAAACAATTATTGTTATTGTGTTCAGAAATTTGTGAAAAGTTTTGTTCAGAACTGAAAAAGAAAAACCTGCTGTAAGTAATAAGTTATAGTTTTTGTTTTTGCAATATAAATATTTATTAGGTTCAAGTTGTAAAAACACAAAATTCCAAACTCTCTCTTGTTATTTGTTTTTAAAATACCTATTTGTAAATGTAAATGAAGCTTTATGTAGGCTAGTAAGTGGCTACACTAACTTTAGTTATAGTGAGGTCCACGTTATAATGACAGAATTTGTTCAACTTTGGTTTTGCTATCTTTGTCTATCATTCGACAAAGCCGGTGGTACTATCCTTTTCTAGGTCCACAACGTTGCCAATTATGTTTTCTAAAGTGTAGAAATATAATTAATTAATGCAGAGAATTGGCATCGCTAAGCTCCTATCTTTATCCACTGCCATTATAAAGTGGACCTCACTATAGTAGCTTTCACTGAAGACTAAGTAAATGAATAAAGGTTGTATTATTATCAGTTGAGGCTGTGCAACAGACTGAAAAAACTTGTGATTTTTCAATTTTTTTATTTGTATTACACATCAAGCTATAAAAATAAAATCTGTTTTTTCAGGATATTTTTTTTCGATTATTAAGTACGGTAGGCTACTTTTTCTTTTTAATTCTCAAGATTGTCAATTTTGGGCCAGCTCATATCAAATTCGGTAAGAATTAATGAAATTTGATGATAAATTCTTCATGGTATTGTTGATGAATAAAACCAGAATTTCCTTCAAATCAATCTTAGAGCCATCAATTTTAAAGCTATTCCATTTACAAAGAATGACTGAGAATAACTTTTGAGTCAATTTCATGGGATTTTGTTTAATCATTAATACCATGAATTTATTCTCAAAATTCCATGAATTTATTTATCTCTCATCGTATTTCATATAATCTATCCAAAAAAATTGAACTCAACTTACTTAAGACGCTCATATCTCAAAATGTAAGGATCGGAAAAATATCCTGAGAAAACTTTATCATTTTAATAGCTTGATAGTAGGCTATACAAATAAAAAAACTCGAAAAATATTACCACTTTCAAATGTTATTACAGCTTGTTGCACAGCCGAAAATGTGCAGTGAGAATATTATTATTTTGAGTTCTAATGATAGTATTCATAGTCGCTTTGCCAGGCGTATTTCTAAGCAATACGGTTCTGTGAATCCCTAATTCTTAAATAGTTCATTTGATAGAACGTAAAACTGTGGAATAGTAGGTTATTCAAATCCAACATAGGGGGGGGGGGTCTGGTGCTAGGAACTTTGGGACCCACACTTTTTGCGACTGAATGGTTCCGACATCAGTTGGACATTGTTCTCCAACACAAAGGCGTTAAACACATAGAATTAGCAAGTCAGTTCAAGGCCTGCTCACCTATTTATAAATATTTATTTTATATACTTCATATAATATTTATTTATTTATTCAGATCTCAAAGTTAGATTATTATTTCCGCTACTTGATCAGGAAAATAAGAATTTCTAGTATTCTAAAAATTAATCTATGAATGGTTTTCATTTTGAGACAGAAGCGTGTGAATCTGTTGAAAGTACCGACTATTGTTTGTGAATCACTTCACAGGTACCTAGAGGGTAGAGGTAGAGACCCCAGACTTGGTGGCAAAATTTATTTTTTTCCTAGTTGTGAAAAAAAACAGAAAATACCTGGTCCTAAAGTTCCGCTCACTGGGGTAATCACAAATCTAACAGAGACAATTCTCTCCAATACAGAGCTATCACATTATGATGGACCAATTAAAAAAAATACAATCCCAAATGATAAATCTTTATACCAATGAAAAGAGAAAATTCCAAAGTTCTTTTCACAATAAATGTCCTACATTGGGCCCCTATTAGGCTAGGGCGCCTATACTCCGTACAAATTAACTTCCGACTTGGGATGGACATGCGCAGCAGAGAAGACATACAGCGACAGGGATACAACGGCGGCTATGTTACCGTTGTGTATCGGCCAGCATTCTCTTATTTCCAGTGAGTATTCAAGCGCTCATGTTAAACTTATGAAGTTTCCTCTCTACAATCACAGACTCGACTGACTCTAATCGACAAATTGACAACTGCGCTTCCACCTATGACTATCAATCACTGCAATTGGCTGATCTCCCTCCATTTCTCTGCGCCGCAAATTCCTCCAAGTCTGAAGTAATTTTGCACGGAGTTAGGCAGCCAGGATGCGTAGCCAACCGGGCGGACAGTCGCACTGTTTTTAAAACTTGGCCGCCATGTTTTGGCTACCGTACCAGACTGGTCGCCGGGCTCGGCATCCTACCAGCAGTCATAATGTGGATGACCTAACCTAACAACAGTACCTGTTGAGCGGCTGACTGTTTGGCTCATCATTTGAACAGGCAGTATTTCCACAAAGTTTAAAAATAGCCAAAATCCACCCCAAATTCAAAACAGGTGACCATACTGATCCAAAAAACTACAGACCCATAGCAAATCTTCCCATTGTATCCAAGATTATAGAGCGGGCGGCATACAATCAATTTGATTTCATATCTGGAGACGAATGGGTTGTTGTCTACGAGCCAGCATGGATTCCGAAAAAATCACAGTACAGCCACAGCGATTTCCGAACTCTGTGATGAGGTGTGTAAGATATGGGAGGATAAAAAATATGCATCAGGACTGTGTAATGGGGTATTTATAATTAGGATATATTGGGGTTATATTATGTATGGTATTGGGATGGTATTATAAGGTTGTGAGAACAACCCTAGACATTATGGTAACAATTTATAATAGGGGAATCGCTTGGCTTGCGAGAGGTAAAATTGATCTAACTCTATAACTCATGAGAAAGGAACTATATTTTAAAATAATAAACAAAACAGTTATATTTTGGAGAACTAAGTAATCGATTTAATCAAATTGTAACTCAAAATGAAACTGGAAACTTAAATAAAAATAATATTGAGAAAACTTTTTAAACAAACAATAGAATAATTACAGGATTTGCCTTCAATAAAAAAGATGAATAATATATAATAATAAAATTGATAATATTAGCTCACTGAACTCACTGAACCAGGAAAATAGTGTCTCGGAAAAGAAGGGTAGAGCCGGGCCCGATTATCTGCTGTAGATAGCTCCAGGTCCCGTCCTCGTAACCGACTGACTAGCTTCTCATTTTTTTCATAATTTTACTTGTCATGAATTTTCACCGTCGTCAACAATTTATCTATTCATTGTGAAAATTCATGACAAATAATAAAAATTATGTAGTTCTATTACATCCCCGGGTCCCCCTAAACTTCGACCCGAAGTTATCGAAAAAACGGCATCTCTCTAAGTTAATTTTTACACATTTCAATAATATTTCAAAAATTAAAGTCAAAATTACCGCAAGCTAAAATTATTATTATTATTCACAATATTATTCTAATTGGATATTTATATGTAACATAACTTTCAATGAATACCTTAAATCTATGTGAGTGCCAATTCATAAGCTAAATGCAAGTGATATAAATTACATTATAGTGAACTAATTCATAAAAATCAAACTTAGCCTAACACATCAATCAACTTCAAATCAACAATTCAATACATTCATATCTGAATAAGAATTGAATGGAAAAAATTTCAATTATATTGATGAATAAAATTAAACCTACAAAATCTACGAAAGTAATAAAATTGAATCATAATGCAAAAATTAAACATCAAGTCCGAATAGTATTCGAGTAAGCAAAATAATATTGTGGACCTTGAAAATAAGAATAATAATAATAATTGAAATAGTTTATCTTCTAATCTGGGAAAATATTTGAATCGATAGCATAAAAGAGTAAATGGATACAATAATAGTGAATAAGTAATTATTATTTGCATAGTTTCCTATATCCTAACCCATTATTTTAATGATTTCATTACATACTACTTTACTAAAACACAATATATTCTTAAAGCTCCTGTGGGTAGTCCACAATTGGAGTACGTTTCGGGACTCTCAGTTGATTTGCTTTCTTCTTAATATAATTTTGAAGACATAAATACAAGAATATAACAGTTATCAGTGTTTGCCAGACAATAATAATATAAATGATCAGTTTATTGTTCACCCCTAACAAATCAAAGTTATTTGGCATTTCAACATGATGGAAAATGTCTTCTGAGAATGAGTTGTGCTCTTCAAATTTTGAAAAATTCAAGTGCCAATTTTCATTTAAGATTTCCGAAAGGTTTAAGTACTGAGGCAGAGTCTCATGTTTAAAAATTGGGATGCTCAATTTAGATAAATTTGTCCACATGTGAGGAATTAAGTTATTAATAGCTGGAGAAGGATGGGAACGGGAGTCGCAAGGATAAAGAGTGCTTATCAGTACGTCGCCGTTGTCGTCTTGAAGTTCGCAGTTGCAAGGGATGTGGAGTGATAGGGTTCCTGGACTGTTGCTTGGGACCTCAGTTGTTGAGTTTTTACAGCGAATTGTCGTCTTTTTGCCGGTGTTGTGGAATAGGAAGGTGTCTTCTCGTAGGCGAGTGATTAGGGTTTGATTGTCAGTTGCTTTACAATCAAATTTGCAGACTTCTCGTAGCTCCGATACGTCTGCTTCTGATGTTAGAAGGTGGAGACAAGTGGCTTGGGTGGCGGAGTTCGACATCTTTTTCCTCGGAATCAAGCAGAGGCCTTTCTGCTTGAACTGGCAATCGTCTTCTTCGTCATCTGACAGGATTTGCAGTTTATTTTCTTCTCTAAGTATCAGGTGATGTTGGGAGGTCAAACGGCAGGTATGACCATTCCAATGAAGCGGGATAGATTGCAGGTGGAATAATGAAATAGTTGAATTTTTCTTCTTTATTGGTATTTTGAGGGTAACCAATAGTTCGTTGTCGGATTTTCTGCAGGATGTTAGTTTCAAGTTTCGAATTTTATCGTTGTCTTTTGTTGATATGGTGAAGTTTCTCTTGTTTATTTTCTTTTCGAGTTCTTGAAGTCGATTGTTTAGGTCTTCTTTTGAAATGACGTGATGAGAAAGTTGTTGATTGTAGCATCTCATGTCGATTTCATTGTAGTTGTTAGATAGAGTCATCATATACATGAAAATAGTAGTCCTCAGTTGTGTTTTCAGTACATCGGTTGTAGTATTCCCTTTCTGAAACTTATTCTGTTGGGTGAATGATTCTTGCCAAAGAATAAGGTCATGCTTCATGTTGTTCAATACTTTCTTCACGTTCTCTGCCATGCCGTTCATCTTGCGTGTGTTGTCTATCAATTCGACATGTTCAGCGTGAACGAAGTCTTGAAGATTACTGAGATGAGAAGTGATGTCGGTTTCGGTTTTCACGTATGCGCCCAATTCTTCGTCGGTAGCTACTCCGCAACACCAGTTTAGGACCGCCCCGATCGTATCGATAGAGCGTTCGCGGCGTGGTAGTCGATTTTCGCTCTCAGCTGGAGTGTTGTCGTCATCGCTGCCAATGTAAATGCCGTCTTGTAGTTGTAGAAGTTGCAGCTCCGTTCGATGAATCTGATCAAATACTGCACACTCCGATGAGGAAGGGAAAGGACATGAGTCAATTTTTAAAGGAGTACTCAGAAGGTTCCTCATAACAAATAAAGGATTTGACCTAGGAATACTGAATGTTATTGGAACTGTGGACTCGTAAAATACTACATTGTGAATTTCTTTAAATAGAGCTCCGTGAAAAAGAGAAATTTCTTGAGACAATACCGTACAACATATTTCTACAAATGCTAAGGAACAAAGTATTATGGTATTCATTTTAAAAATATTATATCAGTTAGTACTCTATATTAATCTATCAATGAACAGTTCGTATAAGATATCAATTTTATAAACAATAATTACTAGTAAAATCCCCAAAAACCCTACAAATAGATTATGTAAATGGTCAAATTAATAGCTATTTCTTATATTCCAATCGTAATCACCTACTGGAATTGATTATTTCATTAACATCAATACAGATAATATTGTTATTAAAATATACGTTTTCACATAAATAATCTTATAAATAAATAAATTATTATATCAAGAATCATCCGTTTCTGAAAAAGAGAAACATTTTATTACATACGAGTCAAGAAAATAATATTCAAGCATAAATCGTATTTGATGATTTTCAAATAGCATTCATTCATAAACAAAAACGTGAGAACAATTCACATCTTTTAATAATGAATCATCGTTAGAATGTCTAGTAAAATTGTCTATCAGAGCTCAATTATATTTCATTGTTTCATCGAAGTAGAAATCCAATCAATTAATTGATTGATTGAAAACTGCATACTATTGTGATTTGAGAATCATCTCGATATTTAGTCGTGAGAAAATGGATTTGATCGCTTCACAAGTCAATACTGATCTCGCAAACAAAATTCTCTAAAAATTCAGTTGTAAGCATGATATTGTTTTTCAATGATTTGGAAAATAAATAAATTACATGAATGTTTCATCTCGATTTCTTCTCATCAATTGTCTTTTAAATTAATGAAAGGCAAAGATTTAGGATGAGCGAGGTATAATTGCTAGCATAAAGAAAAGGAATAAAGAATACAGTTAGACAATAAAACAATAAACACTTAATTGATGGGATCTCGTATGAAATATTTTTTCAATTTATCTACATGAAAAGCTACATTTTTATAAGTACCTCGTAGCGGAAAAAATATCTCATAGACTTCATCTGTTACTTTCTTTACTACTTCATATGGGCCTGAATATTTTTTGACTAATTTCCTAGACTGTCCTTGTCTTACATCAGGATCGTGGACCATAACTAAATCTCCTGGTTCAAAAATGCAATCTGTTCTATTCCTATCGTAATAGTATTTCTGTTTTTCTTGTGCATCTGATAAGATTGATGGTATCTGTTCTCGCACTTCTTTAAGATTTGCTAATCTCGCGTCTAAATGATAAGTGACGTCGTCATTTTCGGGAAAGATTTTCAAATCTAAAGGAGTAGTGGCTTCAAAACCGTGCAATAAGAAAAAAGGTGTATATTTCAAAGAGCATTGTTTCGAAGTATTGTATGCGAATAAAACTTTCGGCAGCATTTGTACCCACATTTCCTATTATCGGCTACGTAAGCTGTTAGCATCTCTTGAATTGTCCGGTTGGCTCTTTCGGCCAGACCTTGACTTTGGTGGTGACTTGATGATCCTAATATGTGTTTGATTCCAAGCTCAACCATAAGGTCATCGACTTTTTTATTTACAAAATGTGTACCTCTATCGGATCGAACTTCTTTTGGAACGCCAAATCGGTATATTAATTTCCATAAGCATTTAGTGGTATTATTTGCGTCGGCGTGTTTACAAGGTTCAGCTAAAATATATCGGGTCGTTAAGTCAACAATCGTTAGAATGTATGAATAGCCCATTGAGCTCTCTAACGGACCGATGTAGTCCATCATGATACTTGAGAAAGGCTTACTATCACACTTGATGGGTGATAAGAAACCTTGAGGCTTCGTAGTAGGGGTTTTTCTCTCTTGGCAATTTTTACATGATCTTACATAATTCGCAATGTTTTCATACATATTTTCCCAATAATATTTCGATGATATTTTCTCATGGGTTTTATAAATGCCGGTATGTCCACCTGTTAAGGAATCATCATGGAATGTTTCAAGGATTTTATTGATAAGAGATCGGGGTACGAGAAGTTTCAATTGATTGGTATGCCCATCAAATTTCTTCAGATAGACAATGTCTTTTTCGATCGTGTATTTTCTCGCCTTTCTAATCGTAGCTGTATCACTATGATTAGGGTTTCGTATTGCATCATATATTTTTCTTATACTCTCATCATTTTTCTGTAAAGTCTTTATGTCTATTTCTTCTATTTCGAATATATTGTAGTTTTCGTCCTTTGTGAGATCAGTTATATCCTTCTCTAGTGGATATCTACTCAGGGCATCAGGTACGTGCATTTGGGCTCCTGGTTTATATTTCAAATCGAACGTGAACTCCGTTAATTTCATAAGTAACTTACTGACTCGAATACTGGGGTTTTTCCAAGTTTTATAGTATTGCAAACTAGCATGATCTGTGTAGATTGTAAACAATCGGCCAATTAAGTATTGTCTGAAATAATTTACACAATACACTATTGATAGAAGTTCAATCTCTCCTACTGCCCAATTTTCTTCATGTTTTGTCAGTTTTCTGGAAACAAAAGCTACTGGATGTAATTTTCCATTGTCATCTGGCTGCGAGATAATGCCCCCTATTCCAACTCGAGAAGCATCTGTGTGTACCACTATGATGAAGTACGGGTTGTGATAAAAGTTTGCTTTTTATTTCCGAGAATGCGTTCTGCTGATCTTCTTCCCAAGTGATTGGTTTATTCTCGTTATTTTTAGATATCAGATTTGTTAAGGGTCTTGCAATTATAGCGTAGTTTTGAATGAATTTTCGGTAAAATCCACTAAGACCAAGAAATGCTCTGACATCTTTGACAGTTTTGGGTATAGGGTATTTTTCGATAGCTTCCAAGGTTTCGGAAGCGGGTTGTATCCCTTCCTTTGAGACAGTGTGTCCAAGTACTTTAATTTTTCGGTAGAAGAAGTGACATTTAGATGTATTCAATTTTAGTCCTACGTCTTGCAATCTTTTCAAGGTTTTCTCGAGCTGTTGATATTGCTTATCAAATGATTCTCCATAGCTAATGATATCGTCCAAGTAAATCAAAACTCCTCTATACAAATAATCATTGAATACTTGGTTGATTGCTCGTTGGAAAGCATTTGGAGATGTTCTAAGACCAAAAGGTAGTCTTTTGAACGTGTACAGCCCTTTATGAGTTGCAAATGCTACATATTTTCGACAATCTTCGTGTAATGGCTGTTGGAAAAATGCTTGTCTGATATCTAGGGTGGAAAAGTAATCCGAATTGTCAAGAGAATCAAAAATTGTTTGAAGAAGGGGAAGGGGATATCTATCCGGTAATATTTTCTCGTTCAACATTTTATAGTCTACAACCAATCTGAATCCACCGTCTTTTTTAGTAACTAAAAATGCGGGAGAAGCATAATGACTCTGGGTTTCACAAACTATTCCTGCTTTTATCAATAACTCTACTTGTCTGTCTATTTCTGTTCTTTGAGCGATAGGTAATCTGTACGGTGACTTAGCAATGGGTGTGTAATCTGTAAGTTTGAACTTGTATTCGGGTAATTTCGCTTCCTCGAAATCAATTTCGTTTGTTGAAAATAGGTGTTTGTATTTATTGATGAGTCTTTTCGCTTTGGAATTTTGCTCTGGTGTAAGATCTTTATTAATATCTATTTCACAACCCCCTCCATCGAATAGAACAGAGTCTACTAATGAAACAGATTCGTCGTAATTACAAACTTCTCCTTCAATTTCACCAATAATAGTTTCATGCAACAATCTTATATCTTGCCTTCCTAGATTCAAAATTCTAATTTCACTCATGTTTGTTTCAAAATCATCCTCATTCCAAAGCACATGCAATTTTTTATTATGTAATAACGATTCATTTGGAGTAAAATGGGATACTTTGAGCAATTTTTGTGTTAGATTGACTTTGACATTCACGTCTTTTTGAGCGGGGATTATTGTTTCAAGAGCACATTTGACGAAATTTACGGGATTGGGTATGCAGACTTCTTTTGTAATATTTGTTTCAGAATCGTTGTGTAATCTATTTAATGTACAAATCCACTCTTTATCCATGTCTAATTCGACTATTTTACCATTATCGGTCATTGAAATGATGTTATTCTCATAATCTAATTTCATTTTATATTTTGAGAAGAAGGAATTTCCAACAATAATATCAGCCTGTAAGTCTTCAGAAATTACTAAATTTACTTCGAATTTCCTGTCATGTATTTGAATTTCACTCGAGATCATTCCTGTGATCGGCATTAATGAACCATTAGCTACCGATAAAGCAATACTACTATTTTTCAAATGTTTTAGATCATCGCTACTTAAAAGATTTTTTTGAACTATGTTTACGTTCGTACCGGTGTCAATGGTAATTGATACATCTTTTCCTTTGAATTTTCCATTAATAGTAAGTACTGGGACTTGAATTCTTCTCTCTTTAGTCAATGATCCATTCATTCCAAGTTCGTGCTGAGCATGCATTTCGGAAGACAATAGCTGTTTGAAGTTGGTTTCACTTTCTATTTCGTTAGAGCAATTAATTTCACTTTCATTTGAGTATAACTGATTATTATTGGCATTGAGAAAAAACTGCCTGACAAATTCTATCGCTTTGGATTGTTCATCTTTCATTGATACAGAAGATATTATATTACATGTGATTTCTTCTTTATCAATTGAATTTGGAGAATAATTATCAAATGGAAATTCAGCGCTTTGTTTTTCAAATCCGGATCCCAAGTTCATATCCGATTCGTCTAGGCTCGGGATCCTGTATTCGAGTTTTTTGATAAGAAAAAACAATCGTCTTTCCAGTGATTATTCCTCTTACAGTATGTACAGAATCTAGTCCTATTAGGGTTGATTGGTGTCCTGTAATTGACTGATGTTGATTGTGTGTAATTATTGTTTGTATAAGGTTGTCTTTGGAAATTGTTCTGATTTGTTTCGTGTGGGAAGACGTTTCCGCTCCTATTTCCAAACTGTCTATTAGGATTAGGATTATGTGATTGTGTGTTTCTGTCGCGATCATTGTAATTATTATTGTTTGAATAAGGTTGTCTTTGAAGTTGTTCTGATTTGTTTCGTGTGGGGAAAAGTTTCCGCTCCTATTTCCAAACTGTCTATTAGGATTGGGATTTTGTGATTGACCTACATTTCTACTCAAATTTTTCACCACAATACTCAGATCGTTCAATTTCTTCTCTAAAGTATCTACTACATTTATTTTTTGGACAGGCTGTTCGATTGAAGCATTATGCATTCCTAACTTTTTGTCTAGAAGGAAGCGAGATCTTTCATATTTGGCGAGATTTTTCTCTAAATCTTCAACTGATGCATTGTCCATGAAAGCAACATGTTGCAATGCTCCTACGTCTAAGCCTCTCAAAACATATCCTACTATTCTTTTCTCTGACATTTGAGGCTCAAGAATGTGACAAAGTTTTATTATATCTGCTGTGTATTCTGTGTATGTTTCTGTTGGTAATTTGTTTCTGTTTTCGAGTTTTTGTCTGGTTGTCTCTTCATGAACAGGGTCTACAAGTTTACTTTTTAAGTGGCCTACTGCATCAAGAAATGTCGCGTTTTCATTTTTATCCGAAAATATGTCGAAAATTGCCAATGCTGTTTTCTTGAGGTAGAGGGGTAAATACAAGATTTTATCATCCTCATCCCACTTATTTATTTTTGCTGCCCTATTGAAGGTTTTCAACCACTCGTTGAAGTCTTCACTCTTTGTACCCCCATAGCTTTCGGGTTTCGCAAAGGGTCTTTTATCATTCCCTGCCATATTATTTTCTGGAATTAGGATATTTGCTAAGTTATCGGGAGCTACTGTGTCGTAGATGTGTTCTTGATTTCTGCCTAGCTTGCCTACTATTCGCTCGTAATCGGCTAACATAGGGAAGATAATACGATCGCGTTGAGACAGGGACCCTAACTTAAGTAATCGACTTAGAGCATCTCTAGCTCCTGAATCGTGGTCCACATAAATACAAACTTTTTTTGCCAAGTCAACAGCGAATCTCAAGTATTCAATATTAACAGATTGAGGGATGTGAATACCTAACTGTTTGCCTAGCTCTAATAATTCTGATTTATCCAGAGATTTTACTTTTAAATCAATAGGTAAACGTAATAATGAAACCTCGAATTCACTAGGTGATTGTTCAGAGTCACTAGAACTAGAGCTACTCATCTCAATATAACAATAATAACAATTATCATATTTACCCTGTACGTTGAGAGAATAGAGGACATAATTATACGAGATCAAACACAGAATATAATAATTATGATAATGACCTGAAATGAAAATGTCAATAGATAATTTGAAGGCTAATCTTGTCAATTAATAAACTCTTTCTCATGAGAACGACGCCCAACACCATGTAATGGGGTATTTATAATTAGGATATATTGGGGTTATATTATGTATGGTATTGGGATGGTATTATAAGGTTGTGAGAACAACCCTAGACATTATGGTAACAATTTATAATAGGGGAATCGCTTGGCTTGCGAGAGGTAAAATTGATCTAACTCTATAACTCATGAGAAAGGAACTATATTTTAAAATAATAAACAAAACAGTTATATTTTGGAGAACTAAGTAATCGATTTAATCAAATTGTAACTCAAAATGAAACTGGAAACTTAAATAAAAATAATATTGAGAAAACTTTTTAAACAAACAATAGAATAATTACAGGATTTGCCTTCAATAAAAAAGATGAATAATATATAATAATAAAATTGATAATATTAGCTCACTGAACTCACTGAACCAGGAAAATAGTGTCTCGAAAAAGAAGGGTAGAGCCGGGCCCGATTATCTGCTGTAGATAGCTCCAGGTCCCGTCCTCGTAACCGACTGACTAGCCTCTCATTTTTTTCATAATTTTACTTGTCATGAATTTTCACCGTCGTCAACAATTTATCTATTCATTGTGAAAATTCATGACAAATAATAAAAATTATGTAGTTCTATTACAACTGTTTATCGATCTCTGGAAGGCTTTTGATGTACTCGATTGGAACTTACTCAAAACAAAACTAAGAAAAATGAGAATTCAAGGCAGAGCACTTAAGTGGATTGAAGACTACCTGCATAATAGAAAACAAAATGTAGAGCTGGATTTCCAAAGACAAAATCAAATAATCACTTTCAAATCAACAGCACGATCAGCCAAAAGAGGAGTACCACAAGGGTCAATCCTGGGACCGCTGCTCTTTCTTATATACATAAATGATTTTCCGGATGAATTAAAAGAAAACAAAAAGTTTGCTCTATTTGCAGACGACACAACTATACTACTTCCCACAAACAGAAAGGAAAATCGAAACAATATAGTTGAATCAACTCTTACTGAAGCTACCTTGATCTGCAATAAAATGAAACTGACCATAAATAATGAAAAAACAGTACACATGAACTTCACCCCAACAAACCAAACCCAGGATGAACCACAAAACAGTAATATACAAACAGTGGAAAGTACAAAGTTCAATGGTGTAATTATCGACAACCATCTGTCCTGGAGGCAACACACAGACTATTTATGTAAAAAACTCTCCTCTGCTACATACGTCATCCGCAGAATCAGAAATATTGCTGATGAGAAGACAGCACTAATCGCATATCATTCATTATTTATGTCACACTTAAGACATCGTCGCATGGGGATCATCAGCACAGGGAAATCTTTAGAGAATATTGAAGATACAAAAGAGTGCAGTGCGAATCCTACTAAGAGCAAACTACATAGAACACTGTAAACCACTCTTTAAGCAGACAGGTATCCTCACAGTAATCTCGATATACATCCTGGAATCCATCATCCTAGTGGTAAACCAAAGTCCGGCTTTAAGACGAGATAAGAACACGCAACGTGGATGACATAACCCTCCCCCAGCATCGACTTAAAAAGTATAGTAAATCTTCAGCCTATTCGGGGGCATACCTGTTTAACCTGCTTCCTGGCAACATAAAATCCCTAGTGAATGGCAACACTTTCATAAGAAGCCTAAAACAATAGCTGATGGACAGACCATACTATAGCATTACAGAATTCATTGATGACCACACTTTCTCACACCTTAAATAAAGGTGAACACCGACACCCCCACGATGGGACGAAAAGGACGATTCCCCGGTCAAACAGACTGCGGAGAAGACAAAAGAAATAACAAGTAAGTAACAAGTTCAACGATTGATTGAATTGAATTAGTACTTTGGTAATTATGGATTTTTTAAACCAAGTCCATCATTTTTAATAACTCTGTGTATTGAATTATATATTACGGTATAATATTCTGCATAAAAATTAATATTAGGTTTTCATACAATTATTATTGGGTTTTTTTAATTACAGGACTTTGATTCTGAAAAGAGAATGGAAAAGAAAAGTAACCAAACACGACCGTCGCAATTCAAGAGAGTAGCAGTAGATGACATTATGAATATAAATGACAGCGCTTCAAAGAAAAGTAGGCTATTAGTATAATTTGTAAGATATAGTAATTTGGGGCAGCGCAAAGTGCTGCTTGCTTTCCAAAATCACTCGAAAAATTACACTTTTACAGAAAAGTTTTATTTTTAACGATTTAAAGGCTTAGTTTTTTCAAATTAGGCAGCTATTTTAATAAATTCAATAAGACATCATACAATTTTTCAACCATGATAAAACAATTGTACAAAGTACTTTGTAAAATTCTCCAATCTAGTAGACTGGAAAACGCCAGCAGACATAATAATAATATCAATTGAATAATAAGTTATCCTCCAAGATTTTTCCATTTTTTACTTGATAGTTTTTCTTTTTGAATAGGCCTACAAGGAAAAACTGAAAATTGGCACAGTAAAACGTTTGCATGTGCTGACATTAGTTTTTAAAAAGCAATATAAAGAACATGTTTGGTCTGTTCTGAAATCCTTGAATAACTTGATTTCATTGCTTTAAGTTTAGCTTCGCTGTATGGTAGTTACCGTACTTCTATCATTTTTTGAACATTTGAAGTATTGACGTTTTGTTAGAAAGGTGGAATACTTACCGCAAGGAATAGAGAACAAAGTTCGTTCAAATTATATATCGAAGTTAAAATGTGTTCTTTGCATGATGATGATTAATGAAGTTGAATTTAGATAATTGCAATTATCTTGGAACTGGAGAAGCATGAAAATAGAAATGCATATAATATATTATTGGTGATCCACTTAAAAATCAATCACTTTGATTGATGACTTTTGACTGATAATTATTCTGTAATTTATATTCCAAGATTTATATGACTGACTTCCAGATAATTCACAATAAACTCTTGAAATATTGCAGTCCAATTTTCTAAGATTTTTATAATGAACCTACCGTGTCTAGAAGAACTTCGCTCATGTAGGGCTAATAAATAGTTTTATTCGTAAAAAATTAGAATTCAATGGCGATTTAAATTTATAGAGTTCATAAGTTGAATCAGCTAGAAATATTGTGGTTGACAATCATAAAAGTAAATCGCCTGATTCATTTACAACCTAAGAATACAAAAATAATAGTTAATTTCTCTTTTATTTTTTCGCAGAAAAGCAAAGCGTACCTGCTCATCTTAGACCATCAACTTTGAAAAAACTCAAGTTGAAACCAGACCCCACTCTTCTGTTTTCTCAATTTGAACCAAAGTCTCAGGATAATAAAATAGATGCTTCAGCTATTCATGGAGCCAATGAGACAGCCTGTTCTCAAGTCAACAAGTCAAAAGATCCTAGTAAAGTGGGAATTTCAAAGGGTTGGACTCCTCCGCTAAAAAATGCTGCTCAGCAAAAGGAATCTAAAGGCTCTTCGCAAAGTTTTAAACGGGTTGGCATATTGAAAGAATGTAAAAATGTGAAGAAAGTTGAACTCAACGTCAAGTTACCGTCCAATGTTAAAGGGGGTAGTCCAAAAACAAAAGAGAACAGCTCTGGTAAAAACTCAAACACAAAAAATCAGAATACGTCAAGAAATTCTCATGAAATTATCGTTAAGAATTCACTAGAAGTCGACCGAGATTCTTCCAATGTTTGCTCGCAATACCATAGAGGAATTCTTCACATGGAAGACAATCAGAACCAGTCCGATCCATCCAATGATAGTCCTCACCGAAGCCATTTTGAAACACTATTGGAAGCCATTAATATAGTCGAAAGCGATGGTGACCATAGTCTTGAAATAGATCATTCCAATACTTATAGTTCTCAACAAGAAGCTGGTAACTCCTCACAATCTCATGAATTTGTAGACACCGAACAATTAGATCTCTTCAAAGAAGATAAAAATGAACAAATTCCTTACATTGTCACACCTTTGAAAGAGACACATTCAAATGAATTATCAGTTATGGAAGGTTCTCAAAATTCCTGGGGACAAGAATATCAAGATGGTGTAGCAAACAGCCCAACAAAGGAGAGCTACGAATTCGACACTCAACCCGTTCCTCAATTTACAAACGAAACCTGTGTCCAGAAAAATCAATCAGCTGAGCTTGCTCATGTTACTGTTTATGAGGATTTGAAAACTCTCGAGACAACTGTTGATTGTGGGGAGTCGGTGCAAATCAAGTCTACTCCTGATCTAAGTGGCAACGCAAAATTGGACGAATGTCATAATGATTGTCTTTTGACTTCCAGTTGCGTCAATTATACAGAAACACTAATTGAGAATTTGAAGTATCCAGTATTTTGTACTATAGTTAATGAAGCTCGAGATAGCACAGAGGTGTTAAAATTTTCAGGGAGTGATTGCAGCAAAAATAAAAACAAGGGATTGAATCAGGTGGAATCTAAAACAGAGGCATCACAGCAGTTTAGGCAAAATCATGAGAGGGAGAATAATTTGGAAGATGGGAATGACTATAGTGTGGTTGACGAAGGTATAGATGCAGAAGACGAGAAAATTATTAAAGAAATAAGAATATATGTGTATGATTCACTTACTTCTGATGAAAAAAACGATGGGAACTCTAATTACATTGAATATGGGGGGAATGGAAAGGAGACTTATCAAAAACCTGATATGGCATCTCAAAATTGTGAGAAGTGTGTGGTCACGAGTTTTCGTCCCGAAATCAACAATGAGAACGTTTATGAAAAAGAATTGGAAATCGGGGAAGAAAGTAAGGAGGAATGTGAAGGACCAGAAATCTTTTACAAAATGGAGGAAAATGAGGAAGAATCTGAAGGGATTAAATATTGCGAACAAACAATTGAAACATGTGACGAAGAAAGAGAAAGATACCAAAAGAATTCAAGCAACGAATATTTTGATTATCAGCAGAATAAAGATGAGACAATTGTTGAAGGAGAAGGAGAAGCTGATGAGAATGAAGAAAGCAATTTGAAAAAGGAAGAAGTCGAGATTTTGGAATGCAATAGCAGCGAAAGCGATAAGGATAAAGTAGGTGGAGAAAATGACGATGAAGCAAATGAGAATGAGGGAGCAGGTAGAAGCAACATAGGGGACAATAAAAGTGAGCTTTGGAATGAAGATGATGATGTCTTTGATGAAGTAATAGACATGTCCTGCACTCAGCTCATCAACATAGAAAATGAATATTCAAATAAGAAGAAAGCTGATGAAAAGGTTGGGAATGATACCAATAATAATGCTACTCTACGAAATAAACCAGGAGATTCGAATATTCGAAAAGTTCGAATACCGTGGGTCAATGATGATTCCAAGAAAGCCGAAAAAGCGAGTGTTATTCCAGATCAGAATCTTCAATGGATCGAACGGATGCGAGAAGAAAAACAAAAGTTGAGAGCTGTAGTCCAGGAACTATCCCAGCTGAAGTAAGTACCTTTTAAAAGCGATTTTAATTCTAATAAACTCAGGCTCAGCTGTAGCTTAAACAGAGTTAAAGCATAGAGAAACAATAGCATAAGTAGATATACCATGGTATAGGAAGCTTGAGAAGTTGGACTATCTCAAGCCGATAGTCCACGTATTTCTTTTCGCGTGGAGCTGCAGTCTGTATAACGCTGGTAGTCTCTCATATTGTGCCGTTCATACACTCTCACCCGGCCAAAACAGTAAAAATCGACAATAATCGGCTTGAGTTAACAGTAAAAGTTGCGAGATAAATGCCCTATACCATGGGATATGTACTTACGCTATTTTTCTCTATACCATCCTACACCAACGTAGCGTAGCTTGGAATACGTCACCGACGTTCCTAATGTTAATCAATCTGTCCATTTGAAACCGGCATAGCGTAGATCAACATTAGGGAGATACGACGGCTACGTCTTCCGAAGAAGTATTTCTTGCTACGCTACGTTAATGATGTGTAATGGCCATTAGCATTTATTTATATTTGGCGGATTACAAAAAAATACTCTAGTAACATTTTTGCTTATTCATTTCTAAAACAGTACCTTTGATTATTCTTTCTCTCATTTAACATTTTGCAAGTAAGTTGTATCACTCAATTACGGAAACTAAGTATAAATGTAATACAAGAACCATTTTTCTTCTGAAAAACATTAACCGTGATTAATAGCATTTGAATTGCTTATCCAAATTTTCTGAAAATCACTTGTTCTGTAATTTATTGTACATTGAGCATGATTCTTGGAGTTTTAAAATTCCAACTCTCATGTGAAACAATTTATCAATATAATGCGATTTTTATAGAAATTGTGATAGATGACAAACGAAATAGGACAATTTTAGATTATTTGATGATCAACATTCACATGAAATAAATGCATAATTTCAAGATAGATTTAGATGTTATAATTTACAGTTTGGATTCAAAATTCAGTCATCACGAATTATTATTCAAGTTTTGTTCCTTTAATTTTTGTCAATGAAATCATCCTATTTAATGCCTACTCAAGTAGGTGTGAGTGAATTGGAGAAATTAATGAACTCGAGATAAAGAGTAAGATGGAAACTATCCATTTTATTATTTCTATTAAATAATAAGTTACTTTTTTATCCTCATTAAAATCATCCTATCCAATGCCTATAAGCTATAACTTATGTAGGTGTGTGTATTGGAGAGATTAATGAATTATAGCCCAGTCAACGAAGTGTTATAGAGGGAAAAGTTTGGAAGACAATTTTTGCCCCGCAGTTCTGTTCAGGGTGGTGAGGAGGTAAACATATCAAAAGTCCCCACTCCTACCCCCTGTGCTAAGGGGGTGGGGGTGGTTCAAAGGTACCATTTTTTGGTTTCTCGCATATAACTCGAAAATTATGCATTTTACAGACATGACTATTCTATAAGAAATTTAAGCTTACATAATTTCCTACAATATTGATCTAACAACTTTTTCTATATATCTTTCATTTTTCGAGATATCCGCTCTAAAAGCTGTGACATTTTTGAAAAAAAAAACACATTTTCCTTTCATTTTTAGCTATTTTTGGTCTTATAACTTTTTTAATATCGTTGAGGAAAATCCATGCTGATCATGAGCTCATCAAGCATCGAATTCTCTTCAATTTGATGTATAATTTCATAAGCTTACGCACATCACCACGACTGTTGCAGCAGCTTCAGTGTTGAGTGTGAGATCTTCAGTTACACAAAAATAGACCAATTGACAAAGGAATTTGGAGAGAATGTTATAAACACAATTTTTGACTTCGCAGCTTTGTTGGGACTAGTTAGGGGGTGAACATATCAAAAGTCCCCATCCCTACCCCTTGTGCTAGAGTAATGAAGGTGGTTTAAAAGTTGCATTTTTTAATGTTTTGCTTACACGCTCATATCTTGAGGAAAATGCGTTCAACCGACATGGCTAACTATTCAAAAATAAAGCTTGATAAATTTAAAAGCTGTTATTTCAACAATTTTACACATTTAAGAGCGTATATCTCGAAAACTGTTGGAGATATCACAAATCTCCACAGAACAAATATTGTAGAGGATTTATCAAGCTTTATTTTTGAATAGTTAGTCATGTCGGTTGAACGCATTTTCCTCAAGATATGAGCGTGTAAGCAAAACATTAAAAAATGCAACTTTTAAACCACCTTCATTACTCTAGCACAAGGGGTAGGGATGGGGACTTTTGATATGTTCACCCCCTAACTAGTCCCAACAAAGCTGCGAAGTCAAAAATTGTGTTCAAAACATTCTCTCCAAATTCCTTTGTCAATTGGTCTATTTTTGTATAACTGAAGATCTCACACTCAACACTGAAGCTGCTGCAACAGTCGTGGTGATGTGCGTAAGCTTATGAAATTATACATCAAATTGAAGAGAATTCGATGCTTGATGAGCTCATGATCAGCATGGATTTTCCTCAACGATATTAAAAAAGTTATAAGACCAAAAATAGCTAAAAATGAAAGGAAATTGTGTTTTTTTTTTTTCAAAAATGTCACAGCTTTTTGAGCGGATATCTCGAAAAGTAAAAGAGATATAGAAAAAGTTGTTAGATCAATATTGTAGGAAATTATGTAAGCTCAAATTTCTTATAGAATAGTCATGTCTTTAAAATGCATAATTTTCGAGTTATATGCGAGAAACCAAAAAATGGTACCTTTGAACCACCCCCACCCCCTTAGCACAGGGGAGGAGTGGGGACTTTTGATATGTTTACCCCCTCACCACCCTAAACAGAACTGCGGGGTCAAAAATTGTCTTCCAAACTTTTCCCTCTATACCCTTTTTTGAGCATTCATTGCCTGGACTATTAGCTAAAGGGTAAAATGGAAATCATACTTTTTGTTATATTATTTGAATAATTTTATTTTTTATTTTTCAGTGCTCTCATTCTACAAGCCCGACAAACACTTTGGCCAAGTATGTTAGCGAACAAGAAATAGATTAAAATATGGTATCGCCATTCTTCATAAATAATATATAAGATATAAAAAGATGTTCAGTTGCCAGTGCAAGTGTGTAAAGTTACCTGAACAGTAAAACGTTTTTCTCACCTTTGAATAATAACAATTATTCAAACAAAAGATGTTTAGCTTTTGATACTGTGAACCAAAGATGAAATATTAATATGTGTTTCAAAGATGAGTTAGATTAAACGTATACGGAAGGCAAGTTCTCAAGGCTTTGAAAAATGAATTCAAAGCTATATAAGTTTTGATAGCTTTTGATAATGTAAACCAAAGATGAAATTTATGAGTTTCAAAGTTGAATTAGATCAAACTAATGTAAATGTGAGTTCTCAAGGCTTTGAAAAATGAATTAAAGTACAATATTTTTGGTCATGAACATTTTATTCAAAACAATAAGTCTACAAATAATGATTTGAAATTGTACAACTGAATTAAATTAATTGGCTCGAAACAGCATAATCATGCTATGCTATTTCAAATGTTTCTGTTTCATAAATCAATCTAGCTACGTTTCCTTTTCCCCGCTTTCAATAATGTATTCGTCTTATCTGATTTAATATTAATTATTGTACATTCTTGTTAATAATCATGAATTGCTCAAATATATTTTATTCATTAAGGAAATATGTCTGCATGATTATTTTAATAATAGATTTTTCAACTGATATTACTTATTCTGGTAGCTCATTATATTTCTACATCGCCTATTAACAATTTGGAAAGGAGTTAGATAAGGATGAAGTATCTGCTTTTTCTCAACACAAGAAAAGTAATAAACCAATGTTAATCATCAGATGCTGACTTCAAAACGTGGATCTCACTAAAGAACCTACAGGGAAACGACACAACGGCACTGCATTATTCCTCAATGTAAACATTAAAGATTTTATTAATATGAAATATTTAGTGTAGACATAGAGAAACAATACCTTATGCCATTGTTTCTCTATGGTATAGACTAACTGATTGTTTTCTTTCATTCTGGGATCACTTTCTTTGTATATCTTTAACCACTCAATTTTTCAACTTCAACAACTATACAGAGTTCATAAAACAGACAAAGTTTACATATTATAGAGTTCGTGAAACAAACATGAACCATCTCTACTCTAAAACCAGTAAGTCATTTTCATACTGCCAGATGCATCTAGAGGAGTTTCCATGATTGATGCCTGTCTGACCAGCTTAGGCGGAGGTTTGCCAAAGAGTGGCGTCTCCTGCACTGGAATCTCCTCTCTCATTTCCAAATCAACTCGAGTTTTGTCTAGGTCCTCGTATGAGCCAGAAGTTGAAGATGGCCTGTAATATAAATTTAAAAATGAATACAGCAGATATTTGAGACTGTTCACAGATGAGCTGTGAAATCTATAAATAGATAGATAGATTTCTTTTGCTATCGGACCATACAGTCATTAGCAACATCAGTAAAATATTCATAACACAACACTTAATTACAAAGAATGTCTGAAAATCTCCTCCAAAGAATAGAAGGGGTTTTCACGCAGAAGTTCAAATTAGTGATTTACTGAACAAAGAGACTGGATAATTTTTATTGCCTCTGGCAACCTATTGTAGACCTTTGTTCCTAAGATGTGATGGGACTTCTGTACTTAGGTTAATCGTGGACGTTGGGTATCAAGTTGTGTTTGGCGGGTGTTATCTGAATGAATCATAACTCTTGTGCAAAACAGTCATCTGTCATTCATCCCCTAGAACATACATGAGACTGGGAATTTCCAGCTCCAGCTATCCAACCAACCGTCACACATAAAAATGGAGCGATAAATGTGATATTAGTTTAAAGAAGAAAACAAAAGTGAGTATAATTTGATAGAAAACGTGATACAAATTTATATTTCAACACACATTTGAAATCCTATAGCCAGGTTTCCTACCCGTCTTACGTCTTTCCAATTTAAACGCGATTAAATTACGTCATTGCATTGTCATCCAATCTGTAAGATGACATTTAAACGCGGTTGAATTTAAGACAGGTAGGCTACATACAAACAATATCTTACAAAATGGTAGCCTATTTATTTTTTTGAAGTAGTTGAAAAATTTGGTAGTTGTTTGAACAAATCTAAAATGCTCTGGTTGAATCAAATCATACAATTTTAGGCTGATTAACCATGAACAACTAGATAAAATTGTTCAACTTTCTGTTAAATATTGGAATTCTTCCCAATACCGAACATTTTACTGAATTAAGCTCTTCTTCGACAACTCGGTCTAGGAAGAGTCAAATCCAAAAACTGAATTGAATTTCAATAAAGTATAGAAGCCTTGGAGACTTACAAAAACATGCCTACGGTATTCACTTTGACATTCAGTTGATTATTTTGCATAATAAGCATGGGTATCCATATTCATTACTTTTATAATAGAGCAATTAAAAACATTTAAACCACTTGAAAATTTTCAATTTTATAAAAGAGCATTCAAAAACATTAAACCATGCAGCTTAAATGTCATGATCCTGTTAACAAGGTTAGTGATAAACAATAAATAATTATTTTTTATTAATCTGTTAAGAAAGTAGAAGGCAATACATTTTTTAGAAGCAGTTGAAAATATTTTGATAGCCAATTTGGTTCCACAGTAAAAAATATTTATAATTCATTACAATTATAGGAACTTCTCTCTAACGACATGCTTCTCAAATTCCATAAAAACGTTCAATCAATTTAAATTCACAATCTAATAATAGTGTGAACCTACTGCTTCAATGAAGAACACATTCATCGATGTGAATGAGAAACTTCTGGTAGAATCAAACTCAACCACCTTGGAAATAATAATTCAAAGATATAAATCAATAATCAAACAAATTGAACATATAAACCAAAACAGTTCAATTTTATTTTTCACAAAGATTTGTAGTTTTCTTAAAGACAGCACCAGAGAGAACCAGTAATTTAGAATACGATTTTTTTCAATTTTCAACAAGCAGCAAGAAAATCTCCAGACAATTATTAAAATTAAAAAAAGTAAATTCTTTTCTTCATGAATTAATTTTCTTCAAACCGATTCGTAAGAAATTTAAAAATACTATGAAAAAATATTACACCGTGATATGACGACCATAATAATTTAGAAATCCTTACATTTTGAATTTAATTGATGAACTCACTTCTTTGGAATGCACTGAAGACAATCGGTGATGGTCCAGTCTTTGCCGAACTCTTCTCCCTCCTCCAAGGTCTGCGGCAGTCGATGGTGCAGGGTCTCAGGCAGACGCAACCCTGTCACGCCGCCAATCACCGACACGCAACCCATTATTACTAATGGAAGTATCAGGTTGTCTGTACCCTGAAAATTATTCATCAATTTCACTCAACACGTGGGTCACATTTTTCATATTGATTAATTACCTTTTATTACCTTCCGCTTCACCTATGACCAGGATCCTGGTTTGGCAGTATCACATTACATTACAGTTTGGCTAAGTTATGGTGAACGGCAGCCCATTGACTATAGACTATTCTTTTTAATATAAGATCTTGTTGAAAAATTGAATAACAAGAAGATGAAGTATTGACCAATACTATTACACTAAATTGAAAATAATTTTATTATCAAGAACTTCTATCAATTAAAATTAATAGTTTCAATACTTTGAAATATTGATGGTAAAACGGCACAAAAATTCGTAAATGAAGATTTCATGTAAAATATGTACATTATTTTGTAATAGAGAATTCATCTTTAAGATGATTCAAACAGAATTGATCAATTATATTTTATTATGAAAAATTAATGGTTAAAACAATACCGTAATTCATCTTAAAATATTGAAACAGATCAATAGGCCTATATAAATATAATAGGCCTACTAAAACTATTGAAAAAAATTAATGATTGATTTTAAAAAAATGGATTCAACGACATAATCAATCATTCGGCCACTTTGAATACTTTAGCCACAAGCCACATTATAGTAAAAAAGCCTCAATTCAATCATAGCATAAACATATTAATTATTTGTTCAGAAGTATTATTATCTACTTAGGCTAAACTCAAACGAGAAGAAAACAACAGCTGAAACAAAACTAAATTGTATTCGAAAAACGATTAGTAGTATTAATATCATAATTAGATTACTCAATTATTATTACTTTATCATGATTGTGATTATTACCAAATAAGTGATGAAAGGAATCATGATCATTCCAATGCCACCTATGTAAGCTGATGCTCCAATTCCAACTCCCCGAAGTTGAGTAGGATAAAGTTCTCCAGCGAAAGGGTAGATGATCAAGAATGAAGCAGAAATGGTGAACTTTGAGAATAAGAAAAGCACCAACGTCAAGGTCACAGCATCTGCAAGTTGCAAATTTGAAAATGATTAGCTAATGCAACAGTTATATAATTTGGAGCACCATATTAATAAGAATGTATTTTCTAAATCTAAAGGATAATTGACCGAGCGAAGTGAGGTCTAAGATTCAAGTCGACGGTTTGGCATTTCTCTTAATGTTTCAATGTTTATATGTTGCGCATTTACGGCGAAACGCGGTAATACATTTTCATGAAATTTGACAGGTATGTTCCTTTTTTAATTGCGCGTCGACGTATATACAAGGTTTTTGGGAATTTTGCATTTCTAGGATAATATAAAAGGAAAAAGGAGCCTCCTTCATACGCCAATATTAGAGTAAAAATCAGACTATATAATAATTATTCATCATAAATCAGCTGACAAGTGATTACACAGATGTGTGGTGAAGCCAGTATTTCCATAAGGTCTATAGTTTCAATCAGGTACTTGTGGATGAGAATACTGCGTGAGGTCTACTGTTCACAGAACTACTAGTTTATAGCATTATAATATTTCTAATATTGGAAAAATTTGAGAGAATATTTGGAAAAATCTGGTGTGGCGCACTCACACAACTTTCCTTGCCGTTATGAAAATTGATCACCTGACGCTAGTGTTCCCGCGCATCTCAAGTCTACTATTCAAAGATTTGAGCCAGCTGGTGACAGGGCAATAACGCTGGAGACACACATGAGGTCTGCTATCTCTTCATAGTGAATGATTTAATAGAATCAACAATAATTTGCAATTGAATAATCACATTTTCTCGAATTTAAAGCTTATTTTCAATTTTTGTTGAAAATGTTACTGAACATTAATTGTAGAGATTTTCGTGTTCAATCTACTCCACTTGATTTTTTTGTTTAAATTGTATCTGAAGCATGATAATTGGGAATCTAAAATCGAACTTTGCATTGATGGGGCGGAGCTCCCAAAATTTTTACAGATATGGGACTTGTGGCAGTTGATAGAGCTTATCGATGAGTATTTTAGGTATGAATTTGATCAAAATCGTTGGAGCCGTTTCCGAGAAAATCACGAAAAACCCTGTTTTTGACAACTTTTTTGCCATTTTAGCCGCCATCTTGAATTTCATTTGATCAAAATTGTTCGTGTCGGATCCAGTGAAAGGACCTCAAGTTCGTGTCGGATCTAGTGAAAGGACCTCAAGTTCCAAATTTCAAGTCAATCCGTTAATTTGGAGATGAGATATCGTGTACACAGACGCACATACACACACACACACACACACACACATACAGACCACCCAAAAACCACTTTTTTGGACTCAGGGGACCTTGAAACGTATAGAAATTTAGAAATTGGGGTACCTTAATTTTTTTCGGAAAGCAATACTTTCCTTACCTATGGTAATAGGGAAAGGAAAGTGAAAGTGAATTTTCGAATAATGTAATACTACTCCTCTACCTACGACAAAAGAGGTGAAAAAATGATAATTTTCCTTTGTAGCAATATTTCTATTGGAATACGTCGGACAATATTGCATAAAACTTATTTATGGTATGTGTACTGAGTCAATTAATGTTATAAAATGACCCAGTGAGTCCAAGATTCTTAATTCATTTCGTTCTATATTCACAATATTTAATTATTTATTCATCAATATCATGAATAATGATTGATCAAGAAACAACAAGCTGAACCCAGAACCAATTCTCACGATAATATATATCCTGGCTATTAAATTAAGCGAGCAATTTCTGCATATATTTTATATTTATTTATGGTTATTTATGTCCAACGGATATCGAAAACGGCTCTAACGATTTTCTCGAAATTTGGAACATAGTAAGTTTATGATATGAAAATTTGATTGCACTAGGTCTCATCCCTGGAAAAACTCGCTGAAGGACATGAAAAGGATAATAATTATCCATCCTTGGAAAAACAGATGATAATTTGGTCGTCTGTCGATAACAGAAGATGCGTGTGCCTGTGAGGGAGAGAGACAGAATTATTAAAAATTAAATTAAAAATTATATATATATATAAATATAAAAATAAATTAAAAATTTATATATATATATATATATATATATATATATATATATATATATATATATATATATATATATGTTCAGCTGTGTAATCAATCAGCTTATCTCACGAAAAATATTATCTAGAAATTTTAATCGAAATAATCTTATTTGTTGATATGACATGGTATTTTACAGTTTTAAGTGATTAGTGAGTGTTATTTTGTTATTCAATTTGGTTTGTAAACAATCTAAATTAGAACTTTTCAGTTTTCAAATGTTTGGACTGAAAATAGGACCTGAATTCAAGTGTATGGAACATAACCAACTTTTTGGACTATTTATAGTGTATAAATCAAAATTCGGGGAAGAAACAGTTTTGGGCTGTGCCTGTTAGTCCTTCCCCAATCATTTTAAAGAATTGTGTTCTGTTTATCAATAAATAATAATAACGAGCAAAGCTCGGTACCCCGATATTATATAATAAAGATGTGTCTTTACTTTTCAAAATCAAATACATAAGTTCCCAGTTCAAATAAGAAATGTGCAGCCTATTTGAAGATTATACTTCCAAGATCTTGAATAAAACTTCAAAGGATATTGAATTAAAATGGTTATTAAAGAAAGAAAAACACTCAATTTATTTTATTAATAAAATTTCAATTTGATAAAACTACAGAGGGTCCAAAAAATGTATGCACACTTTGACAGTGAATGTTGGTAACGCACTCACTGTCAGCCCGCTTCAACCTCCGTAAGTAGATTGAGCGACGTTTGTTCAAAGACGTATCTTCTAATGTTAATCACTATGTCATTCGTTGGACGCTAAATAGTACACAATGTCAATGCTACAGTTTCCAACCTAGCCGTCGCTCCGTATCTCGGGCAGAGCTAAATACTAAAACAATGAGACTTGATCACAGTTCAAAATGTGATCAAATAGCCTACTAAAATTACGAAAAATATATGTTGGTGTGGAGCGTTGATAGCTTGCGTATTAATACGCTGGGATACATGCTACATCACGGCGGTCTGAAACGGCCTCACAGTTTGCATGCGGCTTACTCATACCACATCAGCTTTTGATAAAACATTGAACTATAATACAGAGTACATTGTAAATTGTTTTGTTCTGTTAACGTTTACTGTCATATAAGTGTATACATTTTTTGGGATCCCTCAGTATAAGGTAGCCTACTTCGTAAGCACATTTTGGATTCGTCATTCAATAATTTGTTAAATGTATTTTTTGCTGAGGGTGGTGCCCACATGAGCTCTAGTCTTGTACCTATGTAATGAGGCGGATGATAATGAGAGGTGAGAGGACCTAGAGTTTTAGATAGGCTCCGAACCACCGTGAAGCGATTTTCGATTCATTTCAGAGGAGTTGGCTCAAGTGGTCACCCTTCCAACAGGAGTAGTAGGCGCATCATTCTTAGCTCATCTAAACAATAGCTTATCAGCGCGACCACTGAGTCAAACTGCTTCCCAAAGCGGTGATGTATTTTTAATTTAAAAGTACATACTTACTATAGTATTATTACTTTATTTTAATATCTCAACATTGTTCCCAATATTTTTTATATATTTTTGCTTTCAACATTTTTGACTTCAATACTTCATAAAATGAATTAACTTTTTTATAATAAAAAAAAAACTTTATTTACTTGAAAAAAAAAACAACACAATACATGTTATGGACAGCAATAAAACTTAAAACATTCACAGCATTATAACTGACTGAATCTAGTAGCAGTACCTCCTAAATACTGGACCTGAGCATACAAACAAGATGGCTGCCATGTTTGGTGGACTAACTTACTGCCATCAGCTAGGTTCCAGCTATCTCTAACTTATTACTGTTCAAAATCATTTTTAAGAATTTAAATAAGGTTTAGTTTAATTAAGGTTTATTAAAGAAGTAATTATTTGATAGGGTAACTGGACTTTATTTATTCTCATGCACATAGCATTCAAGTGCAATTTACATGCACATAGCTTATAATTATCGTTATTTTATTCTGGCCTAAGAATTCAATGTTCTTAATTTTCGTGACTTTGCTTGCTGGGGCAACTGATTATTATTCTTCATGTTGCAGTAATTGTTCAGAAATATATTATAAATATAAATGTAGGGAATGCACCATCACATAGTTTTACTATGGATGTGATCCGTGGTCTAGTGGTTAGAGTGCTTGCGTAGCAGCATAGAGATCCCGGGGTTCAAACCCTCGCACAACCAAAAGTTTTTGAACCAGATCACTCCCGTGTTATCGGATGGGCACGGTAAACTGTCGGTCCCGGCTGAAGTATGACAGTCGTAAGGCCCATTGACGGCTTAAATGATATATTCAGGCGGTGGGACCTTCCCGCAAGGGACTCCCCACCAACAAAAGCCATACGAATTTACTTTACTATAGTTTTACTTTTTTTCTTGGAACAGTCACATAAGAACCATCTTTACACAAAAACTTGTCTTCTTTAATAATGTCTGATGCTCTAAAATGATTGATACACACAGCCGAATTGTTAGTACCTTAATACCTTAATACCTTCAGCTTCATCCATTACCCACAATTGTGGGATCGATGGCGTCAAAAAATCAAAACACGTACAAACACATGAAAAAAAAAAACTGTAACAGTTCAGATGGCAGTGATCCAGTGCTCATGCTCTCAATAAAAATTCAAATTATCACTCATAAATTCGTTCACACTGTAGTATGCCTTTGCACACAGTAGCTTCCGGACGGTTCTCCTGAAGGCGGCCTCATCCAATTGCTTCACACTATTAGGCAGCTTGTTGTAGAATTTCAGGGCTGAAATCCTGTAACTGGCCTGTGATCGGTGGAGGCGTCTCCTGGGGATATCCAACAGCTCACTGCGCCTGGTGTTGTGGCGGTGGATGTCACTACGGGCAGCTAGAGTATGCTGTATCTTCTTGACATACACCAAGCACAGGAGGATGTAATGGCTGAAGACAGTCAGTACACCAAGGCGAGCAAAGATGGGCTTGCAGTGGGCAAGATGATCGCTGCCTGTTATAATTCTTATAGCCCTCTTTTGCAGTCTCAGCACATCAGCAGCCCCCGCTGAATGACCCCACAGAAGCAAGCCATAGGTAATGTGGCAATGGAAGAGCGCATGATACATCATTATCAGGTACTTCTCAGTCACCAGGCCCCTCATCTTGAGCAGCAGAAAGCAAATGCGGGAGAGTCGACTGGTTACTTGCTGTATATGACTGTTCCAGCTGAGTTTGCTGTCCAAGACAAAACCCAGCAGCTTCACTGGATTCTGAGGGTCACGCGGCTCACGTGACAAGCTGCAGATGATCCTTTGGGTCTTGTCCTCATTCAGCTGGAATCGATTAGCCAGGAACCATGAAGTGGCAGACTGAAGATGCTCCGCAGATGCCTCCAAAACCCGCTCAAGCTCAGCACCCGATGACAGTAGAGATGCATCATCCGCGAACATCAGAGAGGAACCGTGGTCGTCGAGGTCATTTATCATGACAAGAAACAGTGTAGGCCCCAGCACCGATCCCTGAGGAACACCAAAAGTTACCGGAAGTGTCCGGGAGTCAGCACCACTGAGGGAGACAAGCTGAGTCCTTCCAGAAAGGTAAGAGCCCAAGATGGAAAGGGCAGAGTCTCTAAGACCATAAAAGCTCAGCTTTCTAAGAAGAATGCCATGGTCCACGCAGTCAAAGGCTCGGCTCAGATCACAAAGAGCAAGAGCAAGAGACTCACCATCCTCGAAGGCAGCATCAATCCGCTCAGCCACATGGTCGACTGCACCCACTGTTGATCTCCCAACTCGGAAACCAAACTGCATGTTGGAGAACAGGCCATTCTCCTCGAAAAAGGCCTCCAGCTGAGGCTTTATCACTGCCTCAATCACCTTGCCAAAGACAGGAGTTATGGAGATTGGCCTGAAGCTACGAAGGTTCTCACGATCACCCTTCTTGAAGACTGGGACAGTTCTTGATGTTTTCAAGAAATCAGGAAAATTTCCAGACCTCAAGCACTCATTGACAGATGCAGAGAGAGGAACTGCAATGGCATCAACAACCTCTCGAAGCATGCTCACAGACATGCCAAACACATCTGGACTTTTTGAGGGTTTGAAAGAGCGTATGATCCTCCTCAAGGCAGCTGGTGTGGTGGGGCGAAAGAAGGAGAGATGCTCCTGTCCCGGCTGGATTCTTCCTTCCAACAGATCAATTGGATCAATGGCAGTATCAGGCAGGGAATCCACTATATCCTGAACCGAACCCACAAAGAAGCCATTAAAATCATCCGGGCTTGCAAAGTCGATCTTTTTCCGTGGCATGGATCTGTTTGTATTTATCACATCCCAGGCAGCTTTGCATTGGTTAGGTGCATCCTCGATCTGTCGCTCAGTTGCCAACCTCTTAGCCAGCTCGATCCTCCTCTTGTAGAATTGTTTAAAGTTTCTATATCTAGCAGAGCTGTCAGCATCACCATCCTCACATCGGTTCTTGAGAGCGAGCATGAGTCCCTTAAGTCTGGCCAGATCATCAGTATACCACTCCCTGTGGCCATCCAGATGTCTAGGTCTCCTCCTTAGTGCCTGGGGGCGGTGCGGCCTGACAATCTCAGGAAAAAAGAAATCGAATCTGTCACGAAAATATTGAAAAAAAGCTGCAAACAACTCAGTACCACCTGAGGAGAGGAAAATATCATTCCAGGGTGTACTGGACAAGATACCTCTGAAATTTTCAAGGGCTGATTCATGCACAGGTCTCGTTCGAAAAATGTAATCAGCATGCCAGGTAGAAGAGGGCGCGACACGTGCCTCAGCCGCCTTCGGGAGGATGCAAGCAGTACTCAAAGCAGAGTGGTCATCCCCATGCAACTCTATCACATTTGTGCTGCAAAATTCAGACTGAAGGCTAACTGCAACGTTGTCAAGGCAAGCTCTTCCTCTTGTAGGTTCAGTGCAGGTGATATACATTCCATAACATTTTAGCAATTCAATAACAGATCGAGTTTTTGGGGCATCACTGATAAAATCAACATTGAAATCACCAGCAATCAGAATTTCAGAATCATATTTCTTGGTTAAAAATATCAATAGCCGTTCAAAAAGTTCACAAAAATGCACAAAATTCCCACTAGGTGAGTGATACAAAGACACAATAATAACACGTAATTTAGGCACTGAAATGGCAACCACTTCAAGGTCAAGTTCGCAACAAAAAGGGGTTACATCAATAACATTGAAGTCAAGGTCAATTCGAACATAGAGGGCACATCCCCCACATCTCGTCACACATCTACAAAAAATTGAAGCAAGAACTAGGTCTGATATCTTCATATAGAAATCAATTTCAGAAGTAGTCAAAAAATGTTCATTCAAACATAAAATGTCAAGTTTTTCATTCTCTACAAACAATGAAAGTAAGCCTTGTTTGTTTCTCACGCTCTGGGCATTCCAGTGACCCACAATTAGTTACAAAATCAGAGTCATCACGTAACTGCAGGTTCAACTTCTCAGTTTGAGACACGTTAGGTGCAGGTTTTAAAGAAACAGACTGTTCAACTTTTTGAACTCTATCACACAAACTCAAATAATTTTCACTAATTTTATTCAGTTTCATAAGAATATCACCTACTTGAGAATTCTCTAGAACTTCAGAATTAGTTTTTTCAACTTTTCCTGAGATCAAACTCCTAACCTCAACACGACACGGAGCACAGTACCACGAAGTTATGTCAACAAGATCCTGAATTTTTCGATATTCGAACACAGATACTTTAGCACATTTAATATGATACCATTTATTGCAAAACCCATCACATTCCAGAGCATTATCATTATTTTTAACAACTTTTGTACACACACCACATGAAAACTCGCAATCACTGTTCACTGCCATCTCGATTTTTTAGTGACTATAGAATCTTTCTATACCTTGTCCATATTTTCCTCAGCTCTTATCTTTGGGAAAAGTGAATATTGTCACTAAGGGTTTTTTTCTATAATATAGTTTGATTTACACCCAGGGACACAACAATTTCCAGGCATGTTCAATTAAAACTGTACATAGGCCTTCTCATTGTAGCATGTTGATATAAAGCTTAATGTTGAGTTACGGATGATAAACAAAAATTAATCTAGGCTACGGTTGAATATTATAACATTGTTGTTGATTAAAACACTTTGAACACTGAATACACTTCGAACACTCAACACTCACTATACATTTTGAATTCTTAAAATTTTACTATTCACAATTTGAATTTATTAAAAACTTACTAAACACTTTGAATACCGTACTAAAAAAATCTTATTTGAATCTATTGCATATTAAATAATTATAAAATGATAATTGATCAATTATAATATAAATATTATGATTGTAAATATTATAAAGCCCCTGAAATTTGTAAACAAACTTCACTGAACTACAACTAAATACTAAAAAATTGATGAAAACATATCATCATAAACATAAACGTGTCAGCTGAGTTGAGATTTGAGATCCCATCTTCTATCGGCGCCATTTTACCTAAATTTTTTCACACAAGCGCAGGTCCGGTATTTAGGAAGTCCTGCTAGTAGCCTATGTTGATAGTATCTATACTTATAAAATTCTTATCTCACTCACTCACTGATCACGATTTCTGGAAAACTACTGGATGGATTGCAACAAAACTTGGACGATATCTCAACTCTAAGGGTGGTTTTTAAGGGTTTAAAGCTCGTCTTTTAGCATGTTTATTCTTCTTCTCCCAATCTCTTAATTATAATTAAAATGTCCATATCATATGTTACTATAGAACTATAATCTAGATCGAGTACCTCTTCGAAGCAGTTGTTAACTGGCAACTAAATTAATAATTTGTCATGTTGGCATTAAGTTGAGATGACTTCATTAGGTTGGCACCAAGATGAAGAACTAATTAAAATGCATTTATAGAGAACAAATTGATTGACCACTGCTGCTTCAATCAGAGCTATTCCTAGGAGTATAGATAATTTGTATTTCTCATAAAACAAATTTTTATGACAGGAGTTGCTTCTATCAATTGATCCAATTCTATCAAGACTAATTTTGTTTGTATACCCGACAGATCGCGAAAACTGCTTAAACAATTTCGATGAAATTTTAATAATTCAGTATGATAAGGGTATTTTTAAAACTTCAGAAGTGTCCGTTGTGGAATATGTTTGCAAAGAATGAGGAAATTCGGCCAAAATTTAACTTGGGCAAAAGAAATGTTTTTTTATTTAAATGGCCAAAAAACTGTTGTTGCTTTTCCTAATGTAAAAATATATTCCATAGAAGTAAGGCGTTTTTCCCATGAATCAATTATCCCAAACATTGATTGTTTTACCAAAGAAAATAGAAGGTAGCTTTCGATAAAAAATATTGGAGAATATGCATAACAGTTCGTTGACTGTCAGTATTCCTCATCAATAGCATCAGTGCTCCCCATTCAAACAATGCTGACACATTGATATGATTTTTACTATAATTTGGTTACTTTAGATCAGATGAAGATAATACCTAATGTTGATGATCGCTACTGTTTCAATTTCAATCATGTTTGACATTTTTGCGTTTGATACCAGCTGTTATTATTATGTAAAATAAACTCTCATTGAATGAAATCATAATCATTGAGGACAATTATTATTATACTAAGAAAGCAATAATATTTCTGGTATTCTGGTTGAATATGTGTGTGTGTTTGTGGATATGTATGTATGTATGTTGGACGGATCTCGAAAACGGCTCTAACGATTTTGATCAAATCAGGGATATATAGTGGGTTTGCGACAAAAAAACATTATTTTGGAACAGGTCTCAACTCTGGGAAAATTCGCTAAAGTTTCTTGAAAAGGATTATTGGTCCCGAAAGTAGCAGCTGATCAGAAAAAAGTTGCCCATAGTCTGTTGAAAACGTAAGAGAGTGTGAGCAAATGAAAATATTATAAAACTGTAGTTGAGTTATACCAAATTTGGCGACCTTATTTTAAAACATTGCAGTATTCATGGAACATCTGGAAGAATAGCTTCAGGAAGTGACCGGATGATAGCGAAAGAAATTTAAAATCGATTTCTCCAAACATATAGTAGTTGAATGTAATGTTCATTGTGAGGTGATATAAATGCGACTAATTTATTCAGCTTCTGTTGTACGGTATTGGTTCCTTTGTTGCTCTAAGTTTGTACGCAGCTATGGCCTTGAGAGAGCCAGTTGCACTGTCTGTTATTTCATAATCCGGACTAAATACCACGAGAATCAATCAGAGGAGCCTTTTATTAAAAAAAAAACCCTTCTCTGAGTAATTCTCATGAAATGTAAACCTGATTGAAATTGAACAGTCTTTTGTGCTACTGGGCCTGATATTTTCATGTTTTAAATTAGCCAAAAACAAAATAGAAAAAAAACATAATATTCCATCAGCTGCTCCTATTTCCTTTCAAGATGTCATTACATGACACAAGACAAACTTATCGATATTGATGGATCACAAGTAAATACTTAAGATGTCAATTTAGAGAGAGATTAAATTGAGTTGCATGTTAGTTTACATCCCTAAACTTTTGGTTTCAAGCTAAGATCAAAGAAAGAAATATTAAATGGTAGTCAATAATCAAAGTGATTGAATAAACTCTATTCAGATTTTTGCAAATTCACATTAAAATGATCCCGCTTTAATATTTATGATAGTAAAGTTTAGGACATCAGAAATCGGTTACAATAAATGTTATACTATTATGAATGGACTCTTATGTATGAATGGACTTCCATGGGAGAAAGAATCAGTGGATTGGCTGCTTTTACACTTTTGGATAAGTGAACCGAAAAATAAGCGACAGGCTAAGCCAAAAATTCCAGAATAAGCAAGAGATCCATGGATACCAGGGTCATTAAATTCCAGAATAAGCAAGAGATCCATGGATTCCAGAGTCATCAAATTCCGAATCAACTTAATTTGGAATTTAATCTTCAATTGCATCAAGCAAAAACAAAAATAACATGATCACTGCTAATTTGATAACTGTCAATGGGAAATATTAATTGTCAACGAATAAAGTCGCACTCTTAAGCCCCACCCAATCTTCTACAAGATACGCTGCAAATAGACTACTATTCTATGGAGCACTTCCAACACATAAATTAATTATTCGAATGATTTGACTCAATAATCTTCATGCCAAGTTGTGGTTAAATCTCAAAAACAATTATAACAGTTTTGGTAGGATTTAGATTATAAATTTTTCACAAAAATAATTTTATCTTTTAATTCCCGTAGCGAAGCACGGGTGCCCTGCTAGTAATGTTTACACAATATTTCTAAAAAAATACATGACCACGACTACAAACTATGACTGTTAAATTAATAAATATTATTGCTGTTAATAACTAATAGCTGCTAAATAGGAGGAAGGTCCCCGCATGGGCCGTGCCTGTGCCTGTGCGCGGGGACCGAGTTGCATTGAATTTTGATCAAGTTCTGCACGGTGTAATCATTTATTATTATTTTTAAGAAGAAAAATAAGCATACACGCATATGCTCACAACATATGTATGTATACATATACACATGTATACATACATTGATTGATTGAGTACTTTATTTATGTAGATTACAATATATATACTGGCTTATACACTTATATACAATAGCTTACAATACAGCAAAATTATAGATGAATTTACAAAATATAAATTAAGAAAATAATTATTGAGCTGTATATGATATGAAAAAAAGCAATTTGTAATAACTATAGATAAAATAGATAATATTGTTATGCATCTACATAAATTGGTGGAGCTTTGGACATATCAATGTCCATTCTTCGGAAAGAATATTCGAAGTATCCTTCCCACTAACTCTCTACCAACAGAGAGTACCATACAGAGAGAGAAAGAAGAAAATAGGGATAATAAAGAAATTAATGGAAGAGAAGATATAATATAGAACTGAGAATACAAAAATGAAAATAATATTGGAAAGATACATTTAAGATATATTAAAAGGGAAGAAATACTATCAAGTGTATTTTTTTAAATATTAGTGGTGTAGGTTGACCTTGAGATATTTTCAGAAGATTGTCTACCAGTGTCAATTAGCCATGAGGTGAGCATTCTTTTGTAGGTATTTGTGCTTTGTAGAACTGTACGCAAATCTGTTGGGATATTCTGGTAAATAATATGGATAAGATGGAGGGGGTTGGATGCTGATGCAGATCTAGAGATAGGGGGGACGGTTAGGCCAACATTAATTCTATATCGAGTTGGATAAACATGGTTTACAGGTTTTGCAACATATTTAAATTTCTTTTAAAACCAAACAAAAGCAGGTTCTTGATAAAAAGTTGTCTCAGCTGGTTGGTAAAGAATCTGAACACCAAGAGCTGCCTTGATAATGGCCTTCTGGGTTATTTCCAAACTCTTTACTGAAGCATTTGTGGAACCTCCCCAAACTATAATGCCAAATTGAAGAATGCATTGTACAAATTCTATATTCTATACACGGCCTGTGCATATAGCATTATGGATTAATAATATGTATAAATATTAATTAATTATGTATTATTAATATTGAAAAAAACTATAGTTTATGAAATGGCTAGTTCATTTCAAAAATAATGTCGATGAAATTTATATTGTAGAAATAAAATGTATTATTATTCGTTCACCATTCATGAAATAATTAGGTTACAACTTGAAAAGCGCTCATGTTGGGAGATTTAAGCCTACCTGGTGGAAGTAGCACTGTAATGACGCATGATATGCCACTGAGTATCATGCATATAGAGAGGGGCCACCTCCTTCCCCAGCGATCCATCACCACCCAACACGTCAAATAGCTCGGTATCTCAATAGGTGTAGTGCATCATTCAGTTACCAACTTGATGAATTCAAAGTTTTAAATATTCTTAAATTGATATCACCCAATATTCAACAAATTAATGTCTCTTATAATAGATATAGTCCATCATTCAGTTACCAACTCAATGAATTCAAAGTTTCAAATATTTTTAAAATGATATTTGAAACTATTCAGTTTTACACAATTCAAAATGATCCTTAGCATACAGAATGATGATAAACTGTATTCATTCATTATCGTAAGGAACTATAAGTAAATTCGTATGGCTTTTTTTGGTTGGGAATCCCTTGCGGGAAGGTTTCACCTCACCTGAACATAAAATTTAAGCCGTATTAAAATTCAAGGGCTACTATCGGTGGAGACTCAATACTAGCTCAACTGTAGTGTAATAAAGCCCTAATAATGTAATAATGAATAGTTTAAGGAAATAATAATAAATTGTATTGTTAGCTTACACTTTTACAACAGTACTCACAATTTTGTTGCTTTTCGGACGCGTTTCGTGGCACTGAACCACATCCTCAGCGTACAAGAAGTAGCTAGATACTGAGGTTTTGTAAGTGGTATTTTAGGTTATGTGGAATAAAGTGGGAGGTGTGGGTGGGGGATGGAAGGGGATTGAAAAAACTTGGGAGGTAAGTTTCAAACTGTATTTATTTTTATCCCTTTCAAGCTTTTTTCAATCGCCTTCCATCCACCACCCACACCTCCCACTTAATTACACATAACCTAAAATGCCAAACTTCAAAAACAAAAACCTCAGTATCTAGCTGAGGATGTGGCTCAGTGCCTCGAAACGCGTCCGAAAAGCAACAAAATCGTGAGTACTATTGTAAAAGTGTAAGCTAACAACACAATTTATTATAATTAATATCAACAGATCAAGTAGGATGAAGACAAAAGTAGACACTTTGAGAATAACATAGAAATGAATTAAATGCCTGGGCCTCTGGCTTTTGAGAGCAGTAAAAATTTAACTTATGATTAGATCAATAAAATTAATAAATTTAGTTTCAAAAATGAAATAATTAAATATGTAGAGCATAGCAAAGTACAAACAACCAAACAAGATATTAAAGAAACCAAAATAAATAGGTGAAGTGCATTGAGTAATTTAGATTATACTTTGTTAAAGCAGAAAGAAATACTAACTGACCACCAGTAAATGTAGTACACGACAAATGGTAAAGATGTAACAATTGATAATTGGGTCCAATCCCTCTCCATATAGGTTATGGCCGCCAGAAATATGAGCCCGAATGTGTAGAACATGCAGGTCATGACTGTCACGAACGACCGATAGTTTGGCCCAACCAGTTCCAACGCTGCAACAAAACAATACCGTACACATTCACAATAACATACATTCAACACTAATCTTATCGATACAATTCATTAATAAGTAGTACAACGAAAATTTACGGTTCATAAAGGTGAAAAAATCCTTGTAGAATTAAATTTTGCGGAAGAGAAAACTACACCAAGATTTTTGAAAATGCAAAGGAGGGAGAGTAATACAGAGATATAAGCTTCGCTAGATTAAAAATATCCTCTAATATTTCAAGGTCGCTTGTTTGAGCAGAAACCTACCCAAATGAGCGACATTTGAAGTGAGTGAAGACAAACCTTTATTACTGACATTATTATTTCAGTATAAGAGCAAACAGTAAACAAAAATTAGTGTCAATATATTTGAAATGGACTTACAAATGATGAATGGAATCTGATAGATAGCGGGAATGGTGAGTCCTGCAATGAACCGACAAGCGGCCCAACTCCAGAAATTTGTCATCAACGCCGATGACACATTTCCAAATATAAGCACTGACAGGCACAGGAAAAATGAATGTCTCCTACCAAATCTGAAATGAACAAGGTTATATTATGAATACAGTAATAGCTCAAGAACATTTATACAAAACCGTATAGTTATTTGAGAGCCAAGTTGAAAAACAAGCGAATACTAAGTATTAGAAACTTTATAAAAAGTTCAAAATTCAATTAAAAAAAGTAGATAAAAACATCAACTTACATCTTCCAACCATCAACCATGAAGCGACAGAGGTAAGAGATGGAATTTCAGAGAAGCTTATCAATTTTATTAAATTTTATTACTCTAATAAGATAGTTATGAAATCGAATTGCATTTCATTAAGGTAAAAACATTATTTTCTTAATATTAGCATTATAATCTTAATATTTATAATTATTTTTATTTTATTTTATTTATTTGTGGATATATTTTGATTAAACTTTATATGAGAGACGAATGTTTATTACCTACTTGTCATTGATGATGCCAAACATATAGACACCTATAAGCCCTCCTGTGTTTAAAGCCGCTAATCCTATGGTTGGGTAGATCTTTTTTTCACAAACCAAATCAAACTGGAATCACAAAGATAAAAAATTAGAGGTTGTACAAAGAAGAAAAAATGTATTTATCTAGCTTAAAATAACATCTAACTAGCACAAAATAACATTGTACTAGCTATTCTGAAGTATGGATGATTAATAAAAGACATGCCAGTTTTAGTTCTGACTTCTGGATGAGTAAAAAAATATTTTTGAGAGAATAGAATATTTCATTAAATGCCATTTCTCTGTTGAATTGAATGATAATTTCTTTCTTATTGAGAAAAGAAAAATAACCCTACCAAATGGCACAGAGAAAAGAGTTTATACAATAAAAAATTTATTTTATCTTAGCAGAATTAATGAATGCTGAAAACCCATAATTAATGAACTAATTTTGTAAACCACAACTTGTCAAACTTGCGTCCTTCAAATTCAACTTGAGACTTGAAAACTCGAGTGTGTACTTTGTGAAACATAAGGTCGTAAAATCTTCAGGTAGTATATGAATACAGTACTGAAAGAAAATGTCAACACGTTTCGAATATCAAACCAATTATCAAGATTCATTATTGAAGTTGGCAATTCAACAGAAGGTCGATTACTACAACGTGATTCAGACAACAGTAATACTCACATCGATTACAATAGAGGATTGATATTCGTCTTTACTGTATTCCCATCCAAATAAGCATGGCTGTTTGGGCCAACTGCTGTCTGGCACTAGATCCTCAACTGATGCCACTTGCGACCAGTTCACTGCATAGGCTTCACAGCTGCTGTATGTTTCATTTCCACTCGAGTCTTCCTGACAACAGAACAAGCAGACTAAATTTATTGTTTGTTCGAATTATACCAACTTTGAATGAAATTATACAGGCCTAGTTTGAGGGCTACGGGCAGCGACCGAAGGGACCACATTAGAGCCAAACTCAATATAATATAAGCTACATGAATTTAAGCAGCTATATATTATAGAGCTTGAATGAGAAAAAAGTATGACAATCAATAAAAGGAGCATGTTGCAAGAATATGAAAGAATGCTAGAGAGATTCACACTTGAAGTTTCAAATTATTTATCAGCCAGTCGCTTATGCAGAAAGTAAGAAGTAGGCTAGTAGTGATACTACATTATTATTATTCTAGGATCAAAATTAATATACCATGGAGCTGATTGTAGGTAAGAAAAGCCAGAAACCTAATCCTTCTTTGGAAGAAGAAGATGTCATATTGGCCTCAATATTACTGGCATGATTAGCCAAATAAAGCTTAGACAAAGCTTACGAATGCAAAACAAAGTTTAGAAAAATGACCATCTGAGATACGAAGCTACTAATAGCCTCTATCTACCTACCTTGACTGATAGCCTAATCATGCTGTGTGTATCTATATTAATTGAAAAATGTATTTCAACAACTCACATCACAAATCTCGTATTCACACTCAAGCGTGCGAGTGTAATATATAGTAAGAAACTATCAGAAGAATAAATAACGCATCGGCTACACCATCTTCAATCTCCAACTAATATTGTATGCTGTTAAGTTGTCCAAAAAGGAGGTGAAGAGAATTCTTGAAATTCAAATTGCAATACTAATTATATCTTCACACACTGTATTATAAAATCTTGATGTGCTACTAGAGAGTGCATAATACAAAATAAGCGCTTCGAAAATGCAAAGGATCAATTAGCCTATAATAGGTTTAGGTTCAACTACACTATTCATGTTTGTTTGATCTATGCAGATAAAACCTGAAGGTTATTGAAACTGGATATGGATTGAAGCAGCAGCAACACATAAGAAACAATAAATTTGAATCAGGTCATGTCTGGAATAAGCAGAATTTGATACTTGGCAAACTGAAGAGGGTGGATGATTTGTGCGGCTTCCTAAGACGCGTAGGTTCCCCGAGACTA